>NC_089857.1:24381783-24681783 GCF_036373705.1 Amia ocellicauda
ACCGATCAGCCATAACATCATGACCACTGACAGGTGAAGTGAATAACACTTATAATCTCGTTATCATGGCACCTGTCAGTGGGTGGGATATATTAGGCAGCAAGTGAACATTTTGTCCTAAAAGTTGATGTGTTAGAAGCAGGAAGCAGGACTTTGACAAGGGCCAAATTATGATGGCTATACGACTGGGTCAGAGCATCTCCAAAACTGCAGCTCTTGTGGGGTGTTCCCAGTCTGCAGTGGTCAGAACCTATCAAAAGTGGTCCAAGGAAGGAAAAGCGGTGAACCAGCGACAGGGTCATGGGCGGCCAAGTCTCATTGATGCATGTGGGGAGCGAAGGCTGGCCCGTGTGGTCCGATCCAATAGACGAGCTACTGTAGCTCAAATTGCTGAAAAAGTTCATGCTGGTTCTGATAGAAAGGTGTCAGAACACACAGTGCATCGCAGTTTGTTGCGTATGGGGCTGTGTAGCCGCAGACCAGTCAGGGTGCCCATGCTGACCCCTGTCCACTGCCGAAAGCACCTACAATGGGCACGTGAGCATCAAAACTGGACCACGGAGCAATGGAAGAAGGTGGCCTGGTCTGATGAATCACGAGTTCAAGGTGTTGACTTGGCCTCCAGATTCCCCAGATCTCAATCCAATCGAGCATCTGTGGGATGTGCTGGACAAACAAGTCCGATCCATGGAGGCCCCACCTTGCAACTTACAGGACTTAAAGGATCTGCTGCTAACATCTTGGTAACAGATACCACGGCATACCTTCGGGGGGCTAGTGGAGTCCATGCCTCGACGGTCAGGGCTGTTTTGGCGGCAAAAGTGGGACCTACACAATATTAGGCAGGTGGTCATAATGTTATGGCTGATCGGTGTATTTCTCTTATTTAAAATAAATAGACTTTAACACTGTATTTTATGTATGTTGTATTAAGAGTGTTCTCTCACTCATTGGCATTTTCACTCAGATGTGCAATACGGATGATGCCACCTGGCTAAATAAACTGTGCATTGCCATTATTCTTTTAATCTTTGAAAGGCATTGCTTGGCAGTTGCTTTGTTTTTTTCCCTTGGACTAGAACAATGCAAAACTGAAAGACATAAAAAACAAAACAAAAAAAATGACTATTTCAGTTCCACTGTATAATACGATGTAAGTAGCTTATAGTTAATTAAATTAAAATCATAATCCATATCCTTAGCCTGATTAACAATTAACACAGTTGACAAAACAATTAACTCAATTAAAGCTTTTGTAATGGTAATTCCTGCATATCCTATAGATGTTGAAATGTAAGCCTAAAGATAAGATTATTGAGAGATATTGAAAACAAATGTGTAACAAATCAATCCAGCAATCATAAAACAACTGAAAGTTTTAGATTAAAAAATAGCAAACAAAAAATATTTAGAAAAAAATGTGTGAAAATTCCTGGGGAGGATCCTGGGACTAATTTCAATGGGACTTTTTAATGAACAAAATTACTTTGTCAGTCATCAATGTGAAGTTTTTCAAAGCCTGGGTTAAGAGCTTATTGACAACTGCAAATTATAGCTTTTTTCCCAATCACAATGTCTGATTATAGTGGTTAGGTTTATGTTTCACAATGCAAGTAGTATTTTTCTGAACCTAAGTGTGTTTGGTGTCTTCAGAAAGTGGAACATTTGTGCAATAAAGGAATAAAGAAAGTGGCCTGTGGGACTCAGTTTTCTGTTGGCCTTGCAAAGGATGGACATGTATACATATTTGGACAAGGTAATTTTAGTTCTAATTTCACTTTATTCATTAAGCTGATTCAACCTGAATTAAAGTTTAATTTCTAAGAAAACGTAGACCTCTTTCCAAACGATGGCATTGCCTGAAATAATAGACATTTTTCAATTGGCTGTGTTTTTAGGAATATTATCATGCTGAAAACCAGAGGCACTTTATAGTTATTTTTAGATAGTTTTCTTTTGTATACACCAAGGTTTTAGGTATAATTGTGTATTATCTCATGTTATCATGACCTTACCCATACAATATCACAGCATATCCTACAGTGCATGCCATTTACACCACAACACTGTGTATTTACTCTTTATTATTGAATAATACTACTACTACTACTACTACTAATAATAATAATAATAATAATAATAATAATAATAATAATACATTCCTGTCAAGCTTGTCATATTACATGCAGGTTGTTCATTTTATTTGCTTTTGACCCAACGTATTAAGACTGTCTTACTGTATAGCAGAGGGATATAGCAAGGAAACTCACTATCAACCCACATGACAAATACATAAATAATTAAATACATACATACATAAATAGCATACAGTCACTAATCACCCACCGCATTGACCCTAAATTTACAATAACAACGTTCAAATAATTTACTTTCCAAGACGCAAACAAAGTCCTCTCATTTTGTTTTATTCTTTACAAATGGTTATTTTAAGATACAATTTGTAGTAAATGACCTCAGCCAACCCATGGACCCACACTTAAATTAAAAGAACTGCACAATCACATACAATCTAGCTACATCCAAATTGCTGGTTCTTTGATGTATTGATACATGTCCTGTGTGCTCCACACTTTTATGCTGAACATCTAAATATAGCACAGTGTAATAGGTTTATGAATATGGCCCTATTTATGAGTGCAAACATTCACTTTCAGATTACTATCCATGACAAATCGATTTTTCTCTCTGTTTTCCTTTCAGAGCGCTTAATTGGTCTCCCAGACTCAATGCTAAAGAACCACAACCGTCCCCAGATTGTGCCAGCCCTGGAGGGAGTATTTGTGGAAGGCATTACTGTTGGCTCAGAACATATACTGGCCCTCTCCTCTACAGGGGATGTATATGCCTGGGGCTGTAACTCTGAAGGGCAGGTAATTGGGGACAAATATTACTATGAAAATGTTTTAAATGTCCTTTTTTCAAAGCTGACTAAATATGATTAAGATGTTAATTGATTAATCAATTAAAGCAGTTATCTGTCTTTTGTGCCATTAAGCACTAGAAATTGTGGATTATTTTAACTGACCTAACATTTTGGTTGGTTTAAGTCTCTTTCTTAATAATTACTTTCCCATAACTAGGTCCATGTGAATATAAATTTGGTTGTCACAAGTACAAATAGTAATATAATGTAGGGCTAATTCATTGGGATCCCCCACATCATCACTACCTTTTGAGATTACATTTCAAAGAATGACTAGCATTTGTGCCCAGAGAATCCCCAGATGAAATTTTCCTGCAGAATCTGAGATGGTTGAGTAACGAAATGGAATATGAATAGTTCTGTAAAAAACTTTATGAAAAGCAAATGCAGAGTTACTACTGAAATGTTAAATGTTATATTAACAAGTAAAGAAGATTGTTACATTATAAAATAAATGTGGAATGGTATAGTTTTATAGAACCAAAGCTACTTTTAAGTAGTACATGACATCTTATTAGGCAGTAGTGAAATTCCTGAAATGCCATTTCAGCTTGGTCTGGGCCATTCAAACCCAGTGAAAGAACCCACATTGGTGACTGCCCTGCAGGGGAAAAATATCCGGCAGATCTCAGCTGGAAGGTGTCACAGTGCTGCTTGGACAAGCCCCTCCCCAGCTGCCAGGGCCCCAGGTATAACCGATTATCTTCCATTGTGTGCGTGTGATGCAGCTATTCATAGCTACATATTTCCAAGCTGTGAGCTCATTTATAACACAGCTACAGTTGCTAGATGTGTCAGATTTATTCTCTTATTCTTAATAAATGGGCCTAGACAGATGTGAAGTTAATATAATACTAAGAGCACCGTTATTCAGATTCATTTGTAAAACTTGCACAAGAGCCTACAGGTGCTAAACCAGAATTCTTATGCAATAGCATCCCACCTTCCTAATGCAAAATTGTATTAGTGGTAGTAGTACATTTTATATCTATAGCAACACTTAGATGTATTATATATTTTCAGTATTGTTTTAATTAATGTTTCCTCAAGGATCTCAGCATTATGAGTGTATTTTGTGGTTTATAGTTTGATTATAGTCACAGTAACTGAAGCACCTTGCATGTGCTTTTCTTCCAGGTGTTTCAGCATCTCTGCAGCTGGGTCTCCCTCAGTCAGTGCCTCCTCAATACAACACACTGAAGGACTGTAGTCCTGATGTTCTCAACACCAGGCTCAGGGTCTTGTACCACTTCTCAGACTTAATGTACAAGTCCTGGAGACTGCTTAACCTCAACCCAAGAAACCAGGTAACAGTGGTGTCTAGGAGAGAGTTAGTGTGTAGATAGCCTTGTGTTAGTGAAGCATCTATGTTGCAGTAGTATCATAATGAAAGGTTTTTCTGATCAAAAAGCCACATAAATATTACAGCAAATACCTTATTTTCCTTAAGGAGTTCTGACCTGTGGCAGCCATCCTTAGCCCTGAACATTGTGGTTACTTTGGTGTAAAGAGCTATTCAGACGCACAAAATCAATGTACAGCTCTTTACATGATGCATGCAACAAATCGAGCCCATGAAATCGAAATCAAGCGTAAATATATTCATAGTTTAGCAGTGCCTACAAAATGCATTTTCTATATTGCTGCAGACACTTTCATTGTCTTCAGTGTGGTCTGGTGGTGGTACAGGGTTCTAATAATAATAACTGGATATCATAATGGTAAATCTAACAAAATAATAATAGAAAACATGTCTTGAAATAAATACTTCAAACTTTGTTAGGCTAAAGGTTGTTTATTATCTATATAATATATAACAGTGAAAGTGTAATTTAATAAAAGTAGGCATTCACTTATAAACTGCATTATACCATCATTCATATTTTATGTTAAACTATATTACAATGGACATAAATATCCCAGGCTTGATTTGTGATAAATCAGTGCTAGATGTGGCAACGTTTATATTAAATTGAAGTTATTTTATGTTTAAAATTATCTAACATTATTATTCCAAGTAAAGATCTGTTAGGTCAAGCTTGCCTACTACTATTTAAAACATATATTGCTCTCCTGCCCATCCACTACATTTGAATCTGTGTTCTTGTAATTGACAAATAGCCAACTATTATTATTTATGTGTATCCCCACATTTTCCTATTTATTTATGTTTAAACATATCTGTCACACACATACTTTCATTTCTCCTTGCAGACTGTGAAGTCTGTCCCTATAGTATTAGCAATTTCCTTCCGTGAGTTATTATACAATTCACTATCTTTGTGTTGTCTTAAACAAGAAACTAAAAGATGCCTGTACTTCCTAACCTCCCCAGTTTACTTTTCCTAAAAAAAAATCACCCATAGTTTATTTTGCAAATGATTGAGCATCTCACCTGACACATCTCAAGACACACACCAAGTATTTAGGCCTGCAACAAGTATTTCGACTAGTAAAATACGTTGACTTCTATTTTAGCCGTCGAATAGTGATTTAGCTACGTTGCCTCTATCTTAACCGTTTTTATTAATACCCTTGATCTTGGCCCTTTCGCCTAATATCCTTGCCCTGTATTGCTAGCTCTGTGAGAGAACAACGGTTTAATTCCCAACAGCAGTAGATGGCAGTAATGCATCACTTGGTTTGTCATCCACCTGTATGCGTCTCACTGGAAAATGTCGTGAATCAAAACTGCGGTGAAAGCATCGAAACTGTGGGAGTATTTCTAAGAGAAACAATGATAGCTGTACTGTGCTTTGTGGAGTGTGTGAATCAGAATTAGCTGTCCAATAGAGCACATCCGACAAGCTTGAGCACTTGAAACTGAACGCATGGTAAGTTTTTGCAACATTGCTAGTAATAGCTAGCTAGCTAGAAATTGTGCTGACGAAAGAGTTGCATGTACTGTGCTTGCCTGAATTTGACATACCTAAACATGCACGTAATCCTACACCTGTCTTCAGTCGTGGTGCACGTAGACGCAATTTGACACATGTAAAGAATAACTTAAAAGTAACTTTTGAATACAAGCACACCAGAATTTCCCACTTAAAGTCAATTGGCTTTCTCAACTGCTTGTGCACCGACAATTGCAGCATTGACCAAATTAATTGATTTAAGCTGGGAAACTCAGGTTTACGTTAAAGTCATTTTAAAGTTATGCTGTAGCCATGTGGGATATTGTGCATACGTGCACCGCGATGGAAGACACGTGGATTATGTGCATGTTACAGGCATGTCAAATTCTACGTAACATTTTAGATAAAAACTTTTGAATCGTGGACTCGGCGCTATGGAGGACAACAGGACTGAGCATTTAACCACTTCAGTACCATGATGTACACACGCACGTCACATGAAAACCCTCAATGCCATGTAGTCTCATGTCATTCCCAAAGCCTGTGATGATCCTGTAGAATGTGAATTGAAAGCCGGGGACAGCGATCATGCCATGTTTTTATCCAATCGCATGTTGTTTAGAGCCTCCATTTACCTGTGCACGTATACAAGTCTTCTGTCTATTGCGGCAATCCATTCACCTTTTACAGTTATATAAATACTGTTTTATATTATCATTGCTAGTTTTATTATTATTTGTACTTGTTTAGTTTTTAGCAAGAGCTATACAGTGCTGTGGCGAGATGCATTGAGAAAACAGTGCTGAATGGAAGGCAATGAGGTGGCGTTTGTGGCAACCAGATCCATCACAATGCTGCGCAGAGCCCTGTAGCGCATTTCTAGCCCATCCTTCCAAGTTTATTGTATTGAACATTTCACGACATTGCACAGAACTAGCCGCTGATGGCACAGGTTTTGATAGAGATTTAGTTTTAATTGATAATTACAATACATTGTTTAATATATCGTTTCAGTGTATTATCTTAATTTGCGTTTCAGTGTTTAATATTTTTGTTTTCATTTTAGTGTATTGTTGTTATTACAAAAGTTCGTTATTTATTATAAAGTATAATATAAAAATGCCTTTGCATTGTTTTCTTTGTTCAACCATAAGAAAAAAACCTTGTACTTATCTCTTTACTGAACACGAATATGTAGTACACAGGAGCATAAAGGGGTAATAAACAGAATTTGATAATTTATTTTGTATTTCATTTTTCATATATTTACATTTTAAAGCAATTTCAGGCATCAAATCATTATTTTCAAAATGTGGTACCTGGGAAGGGTTGTTGTATTTTCATCTGGAGTTGAAGTGGTTAAGAGTAATGTAAAATGTATTGTCCTCCTCAGGGCAAGCCCCTGATATGAGTTTTATTTCGCTAATCAGAGCCCTGTATTTACAGAGTTCGGTGAACTCGAGAATAAGATGCCATGTTGTCACCAGGACCCCATCGGAATATATTGATAATTTATTGTTGTGATTATTCAAATAATCGATCGTTTTATGTATAGAATAATCAATTATCATAATAATCGATAGCTGCAGCCCTACTGTGTACTAAAAAGCGGCACAGCACATGTTCCTGGTATGAATAGACCTTTAAGAATGTCAAAAACAATCAGAGTCCTAAAAGGCCAAGCCACCCAACCCAGTAGATGATAAGAGATTATTTGATTATACAGTGAGGGAAAAAAGTATTTGATCCCCTGCTGATTTTGTAAGTTTGCCCACTGACAAAGAAATGATCAGTCTATAATTTTAATGGTAGGTGTATTTTAACAGTGAGAGACAGAATAACAACAAAAAAATAAAAAAAAAAACGCATTTCAAAAAAGTTATAAATTGATTTGCATGTTAATGAGGGAAATAAGTATTTGATCCCCTATCAATCAGCAAGATTTCTGGCTCCCAGGTGTCTTTTATACAGGTAACGAGCTGAGATTAGGAGCACTCTCTTAAAGGGAGTGCTCCTAATCTCAGCTCCTTACCTGTATGAAAGACACCTGTCCACAGAAGCAATCAATCAATCAGATTCCAAACGCTCCACCATGGCCAAGACCAAAGAGCTGTCCAAGGATGTCAGGGACAAGATTGTAGACCTACACAAGGCTGGAATGGGCTACAAGACCATCGCCAAGCAGCTTGGTGAGAAGGTGACAACAGTTGGTGCGATTATTCGCAAATGGAAGAAACACAAAATAACTGTCAGTCTCCCTCGGTCTGGGGCTCCATGCAAGATCTCACCTCGTGGAGTTTCAATAATCATGAGAACGGTGAGGAATCAGCCCAGAACTACACGGGAGGATCTTGTTAATGATCTCAAGGCAGCTGGGAGCATAGTCACCAATAAAACAATTGGTAACACACTACGCCGTGAAGGACTGAAATCCTGCAGCGCCCGCAAGGTCCCCCTGCTCAAGAAAGCACATGTACAGGCCCGTCTGAAGTTTGCCAATGAACATCTGAATGATTCAGAGGAGAACTGGGTGAAAGTGTTGTGGTCAGATGAGACCAAAATCGAGCTCTTTGGCATCAACACAACTCGCCGTGTTTGGAGGAGGAGGAATGACCCCAAGAACACCATCCCCACCGTCAAACATGGAGGTGGAAACATTATGCTTTGTGGGTGTTTTTCTGCTAAGGGGACAGGACAACTGCACCGCATCAAAGGGATGATGGACGGGGCCATGTACCGTCAAATCTTGGGTGAGAACCTCCTTCCCTCAGCCAGGGCATTGAAAATGGGTCGTGGATGGGTATTCCAGCATGACAATGACCCAAAACACACAGCCAAGGCAACAAAGGAGTGGCTCAAGAAGAATCACAGTAAGGTCCTGGAGTGGCCTAGCCAGTCTCCAGACCTTAATCCCATAGAAAATCTGTGGAGGGAGCTGAAGGTTCGAGTTGCCAAACGTCAGCCTCGATACCTTAATGACTTGGAGAGGATCTGCAAGGGGAGTGGGACAAAATCCCTCCTGAGATGTCTGCAAACCTGGTGGCCAACTACAGGAAACGTCTGACCTCTGTGATTGCCAAAAAGGGTTTTGCCACCAATTACTAAGTCGAAGGGGTCAAATACTTATTTCCCTCATTAACATGCAAATCAATTTATAACTTTTTTGAAATGCGTTTTTCTGGATTTTTTTGTTGTTATTCTGTGTCTCACTGTTAAAATACACCTACCATTAAAATTATAGACTGATCATTTCTTTGTCAGTGGGCAAACGTACAAAATCAGCAGGGGATCAAATATTTTTTCCCTCACTGTATCTGCTTCTAAGAGCTTCTCCTGCATAATCATCAATGCCTTAGCAGCAGACTGTGGAAGATCAATTTGGTGGAATTGGCAATAACTAAATCCATTATATTATTTGATTAGATAGATATTGTGACTTCTATTATATATATTTTTAATTATTATTATTAAATGATGAACTCACAATTTTCCTGTAGATCTCAGCCTCACACTACAGCTCAGGAACCTCAGCAATTGTCCAAGGACAACTAAGAGGCCTCCTGGCCCCCAAGGTGAACACTCTTCCCCTGGTCCGGTCAATTGGAAGGACAATGACACAGGGCAAGACTTACGGACCTCAGATTACTGTGAAGAGAATTTCAACCAGGTATTTATGCAAAGGCATTGTGTAAATTACCCACACTCATTTACTGAAATACACATAAAGAAACAAGATATATGAAACATAGGAACATTTAATTTTGGTGTAGCTTTATTGTAATTGTTCTAATCAGAGTCCATATCCATCTATGGCAGCGGTCACCAGCTCTGGTCCTAGAGAGCCATAATCCAGCAGGTTATATAGGGGTATGTTTTCACACTATAACCAGGTCGACAGGTCATCGGGTTATGTATTTTTGAGATGTTGTCTCTGGACCAAGCGGCCATTGGTCAAAGGTTGCTTAACTCAGTTCGGTTGTGGTCAGAACATTAAAACACAACCTTGATTACCCTTAAATCAGCAAATTGAAAAATCTGAAAATTCATTCTGATTGGTTTATCAATTGATTATCAGTAATTTAGATATTAAAGCACAAGCCTCTGAATACATTTTCAGTTGCCAAGAGCCAGAGTTCCCTTAATTGAAAAAGGGATTGCCTGCATTGATCAGTAACTAACACATTTTCCCAGGATAACCTATGAAGCCAAAATGATCTGGGTTAGTACTCCAGTCACTACTAATCATATCCCAGAGCATTTGTATGCTGGTTGCAGTCTTATTATTCATTTCGACAAGCTCATCCAATGACATTTCACTGAGTTTAATGTCACGCAACTTAAGTTAATGTGTTTAAAGAGGCCAAAGTTACCTTCAGGTGAGATGATTATGAGCTTAAATTTGTGTTTTTTGTTTGGTCATCTTAACATGTTACTTGTCTATCATAAAAGAGTCATACAGTTTATAATAAATGAAATCCACTATGTAATTGTATGGACATAATATGACATTAAATTGGATGTGAATATTGTGTAGTTCCTTTTCTTCTTTGGCTATCATGGACATCAAGTCCATGTGAACCTCAGGAAGGACTAACCGCTACAGAATGTAAAAAGACAAGATCTAAAGGAACAGCATTCCAGAAGATCGAGTGGTTGATTTAGTTTCATTCATTCACATGACACAACAATGTGACGTTTCTGTGTGTCACCTGCTATCTTTTTCCGAAGGGGGCGCTCCAGCAAGCCCATCTTTGTTCAGATTGCCCGGCAAGTGGTGAATCTCAACCCCTCTGAGCTGCGGCTGCCCTCGAGGGCCTGGAAGGTGAAGCTGGTCGGTGAGGGGGCGGACGATGCTGGGGGAGTGTTTGATGACACCATCACTGAAATGTGCCAGGTGAGGCCTTACAGTTATTCAAGGCAAATGTACTATGGGAAACCATAGTAGAGTGTACATAAACACAGTGAAGGTATGTTAAAGCCATAGAAAGCAACCGTAAAACTATGTTACAGTAATAATATAACCATTAAAAGTGCAACATTTGTAACCCATTTTAATCTATCGTAACCATATGGTCACACACATATTCCATATTTGTGTTACAGTGTATGTATGTATGTGACCTGATGTCTGATATTTATGACAAAACTAAGTATAATGGGCCTGATATTCAAACTTGCTGCGAGTGAGTGCCGCGCAAGTGAAATGCGACTTGGCCAAAAAAGCAGAGATATTCAAACATGCTTGCTGATCTTTGCACAGCATTGGAATATAGCATTGTATAGCCTGTTTGCGCCTCCACAATGTGCTATTAACCCCACTGTTTGAACATAGTTTTGCGCAGTTATTGGATGAATGCACCACTCTAATATCGCGCAAAAACTGGTATATTCAGTCTAATTAAGGCTTTCACGCAATTCAAATTCGATTGCGCTATGCGCATGTTTAATGTCAGCGTGGAATACATTTGCATCTCATGTCTGCAATTATCAAGTCATTACCATATGTTAATAAGCCACGGCATTAAAGGAACAGGATTCTGCAGGTGGATGAGGTGAATGCCATGTGTCACGTTCTTTTGTACACACACACACACATATCTTATTAGAAATCAAATCTGGCATCAGTCCACACTGTACAGTGCACTCGAGTCTGGACACATCCTGAATACAGACCTCCTCTGTAATATAGTAGTGCACACCTCTATGCCATTGTCCTGATAGGGCAAACAACGAGGCTCATATGCGTAGTATTGCAGTACAGACACAATATTGTGGACGTAGTAATAATAAATAATACCCAATACCCATAATTGTCTATATCAGGGGTAGTCAATAGGTGGACCGCGTGCCAAATCCAGACCTCCAGATGCTTTTGAATGGACTAATTTCAGGTCTCCAATTTTCAAAATCTTCTGGGAGAGGACCCCCAGACCCCACACCCTGAGTTATTCAATCCTTTTTGCCCACATTTTGCAACATTAATTTTCTGCATTAGACAGTGGGACAAAGGGGAATAGTAAAGACTTGAATCTAATAAGACACGAAATGCTTGAAAGTTTCTATTATGTTTATCTATATGCCTACAATAATCCTTAACAAATGAAAAGAGAAGTGGTCTGAAAGCATTTTAATAGTTATATTTACATTTATTTAACAATTTTATTTTTGTACTTTGTCAAATAAATGTACTAAATATAAGCAACAGGGGATATTACTAATTCACAGAATTGGGTGTGTGTGTTTGTTGGAAAGGGGCATTTGGAAGTGTGATTTTTTTCAGGAATCTCGCATAATTTCAGCCACTCCCCCCATTTTGTGCCTTGTATGCAATTTAATGGTGAATGGTGCAGAATGGATCGCGCCACGCAAACCCCTCTGCATGGTGCGCAAACCTTATGAATATCTAGCCCAATAACTATAAACCTAGTTATGCAAAAATAGAACAGCATGTTTTTAGCATTGCACATTTACAGTACCCATTTGCATGACATTATGAAAGTGGGTATTTCTAGGAAAAGGAATCCCTCACCATGGAATTAGAAAGATAGAAAGCCTGTAGTTCCTTATTTAACTCAGTTTAAATGTCCTGTGTAAGACAACAATGTTTTCTTGTGTTTTTTTTTTGGCTAAACATTTTGTAATTCAATGAAAGTGAATTGACAGATCAAATCAAGGACATTGTGTTTCTTTGTTTCTCTTCAGGAATTAGAGTCTGGTGCAGTGGACCTGCTCATTCAAACACCTAATAGTTCTGCTGATGTTGGGAGTAATACCGACAGGTACATATCCAGATATAGATATACTATTTATTTTGCTGAAAACTCTTTTTTGGTCTATAGAAAGACTTATTCTTAAACAATTCAGTTTAAAAAGCAAAATGTTAGGCAATATGTTTTGAATGATAAAATAGCATTCCAGTATCAACTAGTAAACAAATTTGTTACCATGTTGTTGATTGCTCTTTAACACTAATTCTGTAACAGTTAGACTAACTTTAAGGGCTTTGAATAAGCTTTTAATTGTCTCATTGTTAAATACCAACTGAGAAATTCAGATTGTTTTCTCTCTTATAGACAGTTTAGTAGGATTCATCAAGAATATAAAGAATGATATGCTATTTTAATGAGATCTACTCTTCATCCAGAACTGTTTTGTGCATTGTATTGCATTCTTAAAGATATCCTAATTAGAGATCATTGAATTGACATAATTGAGTTGTAACTGCTTCAGTTTTACCATCAGTAATTCAATTGGTGCTTCAGGTTCTTGTTGAACCCTTCGGCCGTGTCAGAGGATCACATGGTCCAGTTTCGCTTCCTTGGGATCCTGATGGCTGTGGCTATCCGTACCAAGAAGCCCCTAGACCTCCATCTGGCGCCTTGGGTGTGGAAGCAGCTCTGTTCAATCCCACTGAACAGCCAGGACCTGGAGGAGGTGGACCTGCTCACATCCCGTAACCTGCAGGGAATACTGAACCTGGAGAACAGTGGCATCACCGAGGACAACTTCCCTGTGGTAAGGAGTCTTCAACTGCTGACAGCCAAAGCTGGCAATCCTTAGTGAAGAGTCGTAGGTTCAATACCAGGTGGGGGACACTGCTGTTGTAGCCTTGAGCAAGGTATTATGTCTAGATTGCTCCACTGAAAACCCAGCTCTATTAATGGGTAAGTGTATGTAAAATCATGTGATATATTGTATGAATTGTAAGTCACTCTGGTTAAGGGTGTTTGCTAAGAAATATAATAATACTAAACGTAATTAGTGAGGAAATAATGGAAGTTTACCATGTTTAGTGCCAATCTGATTTTGCGGCTAACACAGAAAATCCAAAGAACACATACAGAAAATCTTTCCAAGTTTAATAGCAGGAGTGTTACTTTTACTTTTATGTGTGAAACAAAGCCTTGACCAAACAAGTCAAAGTAGTATAATTGTGGGTTTCAACTGAGAAAGTATAGTACTGACACCAAAATGTTGTTTTTTAAGCAGTGTCGTAACAGAAATATATGTCCTTCTTCCAGATGATTCCTCTGGACTCTTTTGCTGCAAACAGTGCTGATGGGAAGATGGTCCCAGTAGTTCCAGGAGGGTGCCACATCCCTTTGACTTTTGCAAACAGAAAAGACTATGTGGAGAGAGCCATGGAGTACAGGCTTCATGAAATGGATCAGCAGGTAACTAGGAGTTGAAACATGTTTTACTTTTCTATTTCCAATTGTAGGTATAAATGCACAGTATTTCCAAGTGAATACTAATAAAGACTAAACTAGGACTATTGTACTACATTTGTCCTTTACCAATTTGTATTCTTTTCCTAAGCATTTTCTTAAGCTAGGCACATAGTACACACATTTTTGCCAGATTTTAGCCCAATTTGGCTGTGTAGTGTGAGAGTCCACGATGCCATCTGGGCTGCTATGATTATATATCAAATGTTTAATATTTGCCAATGAGAGCTGAGCTGATTGAAGAAGAGGAAAAAAAAACTGGAAGATTAAACATGACAGGAGTATTTGATTGATTGTCATAAGTGTTTATTCAAATCTTTCAAATAACAATGGTTGTTTTGAGGCAGGTTATTTAAAAACACTATAATACTAGCGTGTTCGATCGATTTTTAACAAATTATTAAAGCTGTTATATAGCTAAATGGTTAGAGTATGCCTTAACTTAGATATATGCAATACAAAAAAGTTCTCTTTGTCTTATATTACATTTTGTATTGAGATCTGAAACCATTCACTGTGAAGAATATGCAAAAATGTAGGAAATCGGGAAGGGGCAAATACTTTTTCAGGGCATTGTATAATGTGATGATCATACTGTGGGATGGATATAGCCTGTGACTGTTGCTCACCTCCAGCTCTTACACCAGAGTATACAAGCTATTGCCCTTGCTTCCCCCGCCATGTCTTCACCCACATCCTCTTTTCGTTACGCTTTTATTATTTGTCCGCACAAATGGATGCACAAACAAGGACGGCAAGCTTGTAGTGCCCAGGTCCATGTTTGTTTACTTTTTCTCTGGATGGATCACTCATTTCCGTGAGATTTGGGGAGTTTCAAGGCTGTGTTGGAGATCCCCACAACAAAGGATTTCAGATTAGTCAGATCCCCACAACAAAGGATTTCAGATTAGTCATTAGTGTGTGACCCCCTGTTCTTTAACGATCATGTAGTGTGCACTCCTTCATGACACAAGAGACATAAATTCGGTCGTTAAGTGTGAGTTGCCGACCATTCTCAAAATCAGTTTGGATTGTATAAATCGTGTAGTGTGAGCCTAGCTTCAGGTAGACATTTTACATGTCAAGCATAGAAATTGAATTTCTGAATACAACATCAGCAATCTTAGTTCCTCTCCAGACCAGCAGCTGTGACCCTCCAGTGGCCCTGATTCAGGGAACTTTATGCATCTATTTACTTGGCTGTCCATAGTGTATATATCTCACTTGTATCTTTGCTGTGCTCAGGTCCTGGCTGTGAGAGAAGGCATGTCCTCCATCATTCCTGTGCCTCTACTGTCTCTGCTCACGGCCAAGCAGCTGGAGCAGATGGTGTGTGGGATGCCCGAGGTCCCCGTGGAAACACTGAAGAAAGTGGTGCGCTACCGGGACATTAATGAAACACATCAGCTGATTGGTTGGCTGTGGCAGACTCTGGAGGAATTCACCAATGAGGAACGGGTTCTGTTCCTGCGCTTTGTTTCAGGGCGATCAAGGCTGCCTTCAAACACAGCTGACATCACCCAGAAATTTCAGATCATTAAAGTGGACAGGGTGAGTGAGAGCAACAGGCTTACATTAACCACAGAACTTTTTGTAGTTTCTTTCTTGATCTGTACAATTTCTCCCAAGATGAAGGTTATTGGTAACTGGAAATAATTGACAGTTTTGCATGCCCTCACAAGTCTTATTCTAAACTTACCCTTGCAGTCTTTTCTCAATTAAATCAGAGAACTGGTAAATACATAATGTATTAGGATTTTTTTTTCATTTAAAGAACTCCAAAAAGCTATTAAGCAATTCCAGCAGGATCTGATCTAAATACTAAAAAGGCAATTGAACAAATTAATGTGTACGGTATTCTGCATGATTCTTACCTGCTTTTCTTCCCCGCTGTAGCCCGTCAATGGTCTTCCCACGGCACAGACTTGCTTCTTTCAGCTGAGACTGCCGCCCTACACCAGCCAGGCCATCATGGCAGAAAGATTGCGCTACTCCATCCACAACTGCCCTTCCATTGACATGGATAACTACATGCTCTCTCGCAATACAGACACGGCAGAGGGCTCAGACACAGAGTACTGAACAAGAAAACATGCATCACTTGAAAGCACAATAGTTGGTTGTTGTTTTTTTCCTTCGTAATGCTGCATTAAAGAGCTCTCAGTGCAAGTGGTACAAAACTACTGCATGTGAATCTAAAATCGCTCATATTAAGGGGATGAGCGTTATTGTACACAGACTTCCTATCCCAGAAATCCAATTTCGGAGTTCAGTTTTAGATCCATGCAATTCTTCATTTACATTGTACCAGTCTTAAGACACCATTAATGTAAAGAAACAGAACAGAAATGTATGCATGCTGGGCTTCTCCAACTATTTGCAGAGAAAGTTCTAAAAAGTAATTATCACTTCATAGCAATTCAATGGGTACAATTAAGCTATGTGGAGAAATAAGTGATTGGTTAAAATGCTTGAGAAAACCTTTGGTATTACTAAATCTGGGTTAGCAGGGCATTCAAACCTGAAAACAATGCTTCATGATAATTCCTGACCGGGGTTTTATTTTCACATTTGTAGGATTTCATCTCTGCATTAAGCCAGTCACAACATCAATAAAACAATTGAAATTTAATATTTTTGATTATACTGAAGGTGTGCATTTCATTTTAGCTTTTAAAACTCAGAATATCCAGATTGAATGTAAATTCACTAGAGCCATTCACATTTGCACTTAACACAATTTTTATTTGCCAAAAAAATGGTACTATTGCATCTTATGGATTTTAGTCATTCACGTATGAATCTACACAACTTTTTCTGTGATAAGAGGAAGAAAATCAAACATGGAACTCATTTTAAACTTGCACTGTTTTTAAGAATGTCTTTAAAGAGTATTGCCATTCTCATGTCTTCTGTTTTAAGCAGCATTTCCCCCTTCTACTACTGGTGCAGTTTGTAGCCATACAGATTGCACACCTATTCATTATTATTGCTAGCTTTGGATTGTACATCCATTTATTTGAAACAAAGTATAAAATATGTCCTCATATTATACAGCTTACAAAGGATTCCTGACATGTGTCCTATGAAGCATTCTTTAGAGAACAGAGGTATTAATTTTGAGCTGCAGTGTTTTGGGTTCAAAATACTTAAATCTATGAAAGGTGCTTAAATGAGGAATCCCAGCACCATCAGGACTTGACTGTACTGTTAGTTCACTGAACCATTGTTGTGTTATATGATGGCATGGGTGTTGATAGTGTGTGCACTTTACATTTCTGTATTGATGAATGTCCAATGGTATCGAACACATGCTTTTGAAAACATAAAAAGTATATTTAAGAATGTCATGGGCACTTAATTCTATAAACACTAAATAAATATCTTTCAACAACAGGAAATGTGAAAATTTGTAAAGCAGACACTGCAGAAAGAAAACACTTTAATCGCAAAATACAATGAATATACCTTTAATGTTAAAATGTTATAAATGTATTACAAAAGGTGTTATAATACTACTATTCATGTTAGGTAGTCATGCACTATCGTGAAGTCAGGAATATACACTATATGGCCAAAACTATGTGGACACCTGCTCGTCGAACATCTCATTCCAAAATTATGGGCATTAATATGGAGTTGGTCCCCCATTTGCTGCTATCACAGCCTCCACTCTTCTGGGAAGGCTTTCCTTCAACCACAAGAGCATTAAGGCCACGATACACTATTAAATTTCCATGTAATCCGAACATATTCGATTTCGTTGGATTTCATGAAATCTAAATGCATTTCATGGGGTGAAATCAGATGAAATCGTGACGCAATCGCATGCTATATAAAGGGCATTTGGGAGCGAGACCACGTGGGCAAATTAGGAGTTGTGAAAGAGAAAAGGAAGAAAGAAGATCTAGAGTGTCTGTATATGCATATTTAGTTATGCCAGACAGCCTGCCTACAGCAGTTATGTGTGCGGCTTCTGCCATGCTGTACTTTGTGGCAAAAAGAAGACTGCTTCACTCACGACGACACAACAGAACCGTCTGGACCAGGGAGTGGGTCTTAAATCAAGACAGGTACGGAGCTTATAATAACCTGATGATGGAGCTTCAGTTGGAGGATCAAGACAGCTACTGTAGATTTCTGTGTATGGACACCAGCACCTTTGAAGAGCTATTGACACTTGTCAGTCCATTGATAGCTCGCAAGGACACTCATCTCAGGGCTTCAATTCCTGTCAGAGAAAGACTGGCAATAACTTTGCTTTTTCTGGCAACAGGTAAGAGGACACTTTTATTTATTTATTTTTCGAGAAACTACCAGCAGTTTTTAAATCATTACACTATGTAACACAATTTTTGTTCCTGGGTAGTAAGTGTTATTTCCTAATTGCTTATGCTTCAAAAGTATAGAAAATGGCTATTATTCCCCACAAACTTTGCTTTTGTGACGAGGACAGTGATATTTTGAAATTTACCTATTTCCTATGAGAAAATGGGTGAATTTGTGTCTTTTCGTTCACATAAAGTTAGAAAAAAACACATGAATTCAAATTAACTGTACATCACTTTCATGAATCAGTCCCCAAATGTAGTCTCCCATCATGTTCTCGTTATACTGTCCTTGGTAGCAGCGTTCAGAGTCAAGTTTATCCTGGTGGAAGCGCTCGCCTTGCTCCTCCGAGTACGCTCCCATGTTCTCCTTGAATTTATCAAGGTGAGCATCAAGGATATGAACTTTGAGGGACATCCTACAGTCCATTGTGCCTTAGTTCTTCACCAGAGTCTCAACCAGCTCCACATAGTTTTCGACCCAAGAAGCCCCGAACCACTGCGACAAAGCTGTTCCAAGCCGCTTTCTCCTTACTAGTGAACTTCTTGGGGAATTCACTGCACTCCAGGATCTTTATCTGTGGTCCAATGAAGACACCGGCTTTGACTTTTGCTTCAGACAGCTTAGGGAAGAAGTCTTGAAGGTACTTGAAGGCTGCCGACTCCTTATCTAGAGCTCTGACAAATTGTTTCATAAGGCCCAAATTGATGTGCAGTGGTGGCATCAGCACCTTCCATGGATCCACCAGTGGCTCCGACTTGACGTTGTTCCTCTCCACGGAGAACTCGGTCCGCTGTGGCCAGTCCCGCCTGTGGTAGTGCGCCTTGGTGTCCCTGCTGTCCCAAAGTCAAAGATAGCAGGGAAACTTGGTAAAACCACCTTGGAGACCCATCAGGAATGCCACCATTTTGTAGTCTCCTATGAACTCCCAGCCGGACTCATCATACTTCAAGGCATCCAGCAAGGTCTTGATGTTCTTGTAATCCTCTTTGAGGTGCACCGAGTGAGCCAGGGGAAGAGACGGGTATTTGTTACCATTATGGAGCAGCATGGCTTTGAGGCTCCTGGATGAGCTGTCAATAAAGAGGCAGAAGCAAAGCCCATGACAGGTGAAGAAGCTGGAAAAAGGTTGGTGACGCTTCCTCTGATCTGCGACTTGCACACTTTCATCCAACAAGTTCCACTGTTTGAGCGTAGATGTCAAAAACTCGGCATTGGACTCGGTGAGACCAAGATCTCTAATCAAGTCGATGAGGTCTTTTTGGTTGGGGTAGTATGAGTTTCTCTCCTCAGCTCCACCTCTGAAATTGTCATCTGGATCTACAACATCTTCCTCGCTCTCTGACTTGCTGCTCTCTTCTAAAGACGGCTGCTATCTCTCCGGAGGAGTGGGTATGGGGAGCTCATGGCAGTGTGCACCAGGGCGATGGATGAAGGAAGGTCCAGATACGTGATAGCAGGTGCATTCTTGCCAGTCTGATGTTTGGAAGGGTCCACATGCAGAAGTAGCAGTTGCTTGAGTGGTCAGTGGGTTCCCGCCAAATTCTTGGGATAGCGAACTTCATGGCTCTCTTTTCCCCTCTGTACCATCCTACAAAAATACACCTATGACTAATGTGTAAGAGACTCTCGATATATTTTTTCAATTACATTGAAAATTTGAAAAAATTTTATAACATAAAATTTAGAGCAACAATTGTCCATCTTACCTTCCAGAGTTTTTTTTGCAGTGCTCACAGGTGAAATGAGGTGCCCAGGGTTTGTCTTGATCCCCGACAGGCAGGCCGAAATATGCCTTGTAGGCCTCACACATCTTAGCAGATGCTTCTACTGAGTACTTTTACGCTCTTGTCTTGATAAATTGGCCGCAGACATAGCAAAATGCGTCTGCCGGATGCTTGCAGCCTCTTTATGCCATCTCAGAAGAATGCAGACATGTATCCACTTAGGCAGCTGGAACTAAACTGAACTGGAGGCCCCTGTATTTATACTACTATTTATATTACTGGAAAGTTCTAGAAAGTTCTAGAAGTTACTCCAAGTTTACTCAGCACTGAATCTATCTCGAATGTTCTGGAAAATAGGTAAATTTCAAAATATCACTGTCCTGGTCACAAAAGCAAAGTTTGTGGGGAATAATAGCAATTTTCTATACTTTTGAGGCATAAGCAATTAGGAAATAACACTTACTACCCAGGAACAAAAATAATAAATAAATTGTTACACAGTATTATTAATCACTATTTATTAAGAAATTCATTTTTACATCAATAAAATGACTGTATTACTATGCTGTATTACTGTATTCCTGCATTGTACTGTATATAAGAAATATATCGGTTTAGAAAATGTTTACATTATCAATTTATGCTTCATTTTCTTGCAAATATAATTACATGAAGCCTGTCCGATCACAAAGTGTCTGGGGATTATAAGGCTGTTGCCATATATTGTTCCTCAGCACTACACAACACTGACAGCGGAATTGTGCATCCCTCAAACCATTCACCCCAGAAACATCTCCAAATAGTGCTGGTTAACAGTCCACAATTTGCTCTGCCAGATTTGGTGTCATTTATGTTTACATATAGCGTGCTCTCCAGATTTATGCATACCCCTGATTCAATGTAACAAAATGGTTTTAGCAAAGAAAAGTCTACAATGTTTTAGTTTTGTAAAAACACATGCACACATGAAACAATGTAAGACTATCAGTTAGACATCGCAAAAGTCCATGTTTTGAACAAACATGCAGACAGGGATGGGCAGTATTTATGATACATGTATTTAAAATACGTATTTCAAATACAAAATAGGATTTTGTAATTTGTATTTGATAGGGTTGATGGAAATGGCTTCATATTTTGTATCAAAATACTTTAGTGTTTTGTATTTTGTAGTTTAAAAATACTGTATAATACTTTGTGAGAAGTCTACATGATGACATCATAAAAATGCTGCCTCTGATTGGTGCCTACTTGCCCAGACTTGTTGAGATCAGAACAGAAAATTGATCCATACCCGAAGAAGAAGGTCAAGGTGAGAAATATGTAGGTTGCCAGCTTTCCATCGATTTTTAGCATAAATTGCTACAAATTTTAACAGTTCATGTTAAGTTTTGGTGTTCGTTTTAGTAGCCAAGGCTAAATCATTTACCAATTTACGTAATGTTCTAGCTAAGTATTTGACCCGAGTAACAGCCCTCACAGTTAAGGTTAGCTTACTATTTCAGCCTATGTTAAGTTTTCGTTGGTTGTGCATGAAAAAGTGGTTCCCAAACTGTGGGGCGCATGATTGCATAATCTTATTTCTTTTGCATCTACCTATCTCTATAAAATGACTTTTTCCACACTTACACACATTAAAAACAAAGTGTACTGTCCCGAATAATAAGCGTGTAAATCAGTTCTCGGTTATTGGACTCTTCCATATCCTGTCAATGAGATTCAGTCCAATGAGAATAGTGGATTGTCAGATAGCAGCGTCTGTTAAAGCCACTAATTGGTAGTTTCAGACCAAAATACACAGCATGTGAGGTGATAATTACAGTAAAATAAATACATAAGAATAACTTGCAGCTCCAAAATGTCATCGAGTTGTGGGAAATGAGCTCGCCAGGAATCTGCTACAATATTTTGGAAATGCATTAACATAGAAATATATTAGGGATGAGACCAAATAGTTGAAAATATATATAAAATGGGTAAAATCATATGAAATGGAAAGAGGGCGTTAATGTATCTTCAGGCTCACCCGTCTCATTAATTTGAGTGAGCAGCACTAGATGGAGTAAGAATAGGTTCATGCAGAGAGATTCCAATGTAAATGGCCAAATAAAATAGTGAAAAGTGAAATGCAAACAAGTATTAAAGTGTATTCATCTTTGTTAAGCATTAGGGCTTTCAAAAAAAAAAAAAATGTTAATATGAACATGACCGTGTGAGACATGGGGGGAGTGAGCTGTGACTCAAATGTTTTTGGGGGGGCGCCACCCAGAAAGTTTGGGAACTGCTGATCTATGCCATCATCTCAGCTGGCACATACTTGTAAAAGTACTCATATGGGTTCAGGGGAGGAGTTTTGATGGGATGATGGGATCTCAGTGTTGACTTTTGCAAAGACTCTGAGACTCTGGAGCCACTGCAGAGCCGGAGCCAGCAAACCTGGAGCATTGCCTACCCTACTGCACAGGACATCATAATTAGTGTTACATTAACTGAGATGTTTACTACAAAATGGAACCTCGCAACAAGTTACAAGAATCGGGGCAGGATGCGCTAGGAAGGCATAAAAAGTATATCCGAGATTTTTATAAATACAGGCTCGTTCAGTTCCATCCCCACCCTCTCCCCCCACACACAAATAAAATGCAAGGTGTGTAATGAACTGTAAAAAATAAAAATAAAAAATAAATAAATACAAACCTTTTGAAATTGCCCTTTAAAAATCAGGTTGTGGACACATAGTTGGATGCATTTTGATCAAACCAGTTCAAGAAAATGGAATAACAAAGATGGAAAACAAGAACCACAAAATATATATATTTTACTATTTTATTAGAGATTTGATTCTCCATTTTTCTATTTATTGCCCCAAACAGGCACTCTACTTCTGCTGCAGGAAGCCCCACAGCACAGGCCCCATGCACACATCTAGTGCCTGGATCTGGGAGGTGCAGCCCGCTGAATGGTAGCCATCAGGGTGTTAGGCAGTGCAGAGGCCATCACCAGGAAGCCTTCGCCCCCTCTGTCACTCTTGAGGATCACGATTGACAGCAAAGAAGGGGATTGAAGTGCAGGTAGTGGGAATATGTCAGAAAACTGACTGAGGGTCAGGAATCCGGTGCGTGGTACAATAGGGCTAGGCAAGAGGCGTAGTGGAGTCACAGTCGGCAGGTCAGGCGATCGAACGAACAAGACAACCAAGGAAATCCAGAAGGCGTCATCAAAAGAGAAAGCATGGGTCGAATACACTTGGACTTGGAAAAAGGCAGGAGGCTGCTGTCTGCCTGCACAGTGAGGTCCAGATCTTCATCTCCTCCTCCTCTGTGAAGCCCTCCGGCTGAGCCTCCAGCAGCACAGCCTTGGGGACAGAGGAGAGAGACCAGCAGATGGGCCTGGCCTTGAAGGATAGGAGCATGAGCAGGAGGTTGCTGTCTGCCTCCACAGTGAGGTCCAGATCTTCATCTCCTCCTCCTCCATGAAGCCCTCCGGCTGAGCCTCCAGCTGCACAGCCTCGAGGATGGAGGTGGGATGGCAGCAGCTGGGCCTGGCCTTGAAGGAGAGGAGGAAGCTGCTGTCTGCCTGCACAGTGAGGTCCAGATCTTCATCTCCTCCTCCTCCATGAAGCCCTCCGGCTGAGCCTCCAGCTGCACAGCCTCGAGGACGGAGGTGGCAGGGCAGCAGCTGGGCCTGGCCTTGAAGGATAGGAGCATGAGCAGGAGGTTGCTGTCTGCCTCCACAGTGAGGTCCAGATCTTCATCTCCTCCTCCTCCATGAAGCCCTCCGGCTGAGCCTCCAGCTGCACAGCCTCGGGGACGCAGCTGGGCCTGGCCTTGAAGGAGAGGACCATGCCCAGTTAACGGTGTCAGTATGGGCGCATTTTGTGGCTCCATCTTCTCCTGGACTTGTACTTGAGTGGAATAGCCAGGGGAGCCACAGTCAACATTTCCACATCTACAGGAAATTTAAAATCAATCTCCATGGGTTCTTCCTCCATTTCATCGATCTCCATGGGTACTTCTATAGCCATCTGGGCCTGTTTTTTTTGGAATTGGCCAAAAAAGTCTTTAACTTTCTGTATTACAAAAACTCTACACATCTTGGCACTCTCTTTAGGTTCTCTGTATGGTCTGGTTAACAATGAGAAGGCGTGTCTCTCTCTATATTGACTGGTTGACCATTAGAATACATGTGAAGCATTCTAAAGCTGTTGTCATGGATACCACGTGTCACAATGCGCCATGTTACAGTAAGGCAGTGATGTCACTAATTTTGCTCTGGCCAATCATAATGCAGGATTTGGACCTTCCCTATCTTCATCTATATGGCATATTAAAACTAAACTGATTTTAACTGGTTGGGCAATATTCATCATTTTCAATGTTCCCTTTTTTATTGTGATTTTTTTCTTAAACATCCACATTTTCAGTTGATGCTGATATGGGAATGAATCAGCTTAAGTTCCAAGTCATGCTCAATCGTTAGAGAGGAGAGACTATTCACAATAACCCACTGTATTACAACAACAGGGTACTTGTCAACAGGGTACAGGTTATTGTCATTAACAATGTTGTGCTGCAACGCCATTAAAGAGCAGGTTGTCAACCCATCCACCACTGCTTGGCAAGCTCTGTTGCTACTTTCTGATTATGTTCCTGGCTACATTTAAAATCAAAACATATTGATCATTTAATAATTGTTGACAAAGTGCTAAAATGTTTGTTTTCAACCTCCAAATAGGTGTCCTGTGATTGATAAATAAATAATTGAATGCTAAATGATTGTACCCTAATTGAAGTAGCTGTTTAGTAGGATCATGATTTTGCATACCATTGCATGAATGATTGCCTGAAACATAATTTATTATATTTATGATTAACAATAAAATGATTCATTACTTAGAAACTAGTTGCTATGAATAAAGGTGCCATCAGGTGTCTTCTTATGAATGACTTGTTTGTCATTGAGTCAGTGTTGCTGATGAAAAGTAGGCCCTTCATTACCAAACACCAAGTAACTAAATTAGGATACAATTATGAGTCATTAGCAAAGTGTTAGTTAAACATTAAACTGTTGGTTACTTTAAAACTAACCTTTATCTGGGTGATCACTGGGATATGTGAATATTTGATCTGTTAACTGGTTGCATATGTCAGATTTATCACACGACTCGTTAGGCAGAGGAAAGCTGTTGCTATCAAACATTGTCTGCTTAATCAGCTGAGTCAGTTTACTGGTGAAGGGATCGATCAAATAGGCCGATAGAAGGAAGGTTTGCAAAGTGATTTCATGCTCCCTTGTAAAAGTATTTTTAGTATTTTTAAAATACAAAAATACAGTAGTTTATTTTGATACATGGTGTTGATGCTGTATTTTGTAGTTTATTTGATACACTTAAAATTAAGGTATTTGGTATCTTATTTTTTATCTTTGCCCATCCCTGCTTATTGGTATATGTTTTATTGACAGTAATTTAAGATTTCTTGTGTATGTTTTCAGGTTAATGTCGGGATCATGACCGAGCGTGAAGGCATTTTTAAAAAGGAGAGAGGAAAAACCCTGCCTCTTTGTGTTTCTCCTGAAGTTTCAAAAACAGACCTATTACATGCTGCAGAAGCAATGCTTAAGACATTTAATCCCAATTTACCAAATGGTCCGTACCTTCTTTTGCATTATGATGGAGCTATTGTGGATAAGGTGCCAGGTCATGAAATAACGTTCACATTACAAGCATTTAAAAATGCTATAGGCAAAGCAATTCAGAGACTTTCGTTTTTCATTGGTACTGATGAAGATTACAGTAGAGTGCGTAAGTATGAAACAGATGTGACTTCCATGTTATATACTTTCAGTTATTTCCCAGTTATGATGAATATCTGTCCTAAGTTAACAGATATAAAATAAGTGCTATGGTTTGAATACATAACCACTGAGTCCGGATTGATGTATACCATCAAAAATACCGTTGATTTTTAAAATGAAAGACCAATTAAAATAAAACACTTGATTGGATAGCCAAGCACACTGAATCAGAAATAGACTAACTCTAAGAGTATGTAATCTGCAGTTTCCTGACAGTCTAGATATCAGTCTTTACAGCAGTGCATAGTGATTTGTATTCAAATTATTCTATTTATTGGTATATTTTAATATATATACACAGTACAAAGCAAGGGGCTGTGTCAGAATGCAAATTGTAAATGTAGGAAATTTAGGTAAAATCTTAAAATGAGTGCAAGAAGTAGGCCTACATATATTGCTGTGTAGCCTTTTTCAGGAATCAAGGATAACAAAAGTAATATAATTAACCTCTTTTGAGATTACAGCATAGGTTGAATCCATATTGATTCTGTATATAATATTTTCTAATATGTGCATTATGCAGAATTACTTATTTACACTGAAGTATTAAACAGAACTGTTTACTTTTGTAGAAAATGAGGACAGTGAAGTAGTAGTAATAGTGAAGAAGTAGTGCTTCAAATCAGACATCACACAGAAGAGGAATCCTTGAATGATACACTGGTATATTTTTCTTTAAACTTTTGCAGCCATAAATTAACAACATTGGCATTGCTAAAATGTTTTATTATAAAACTCTATGAACTGTTTATTTTAAGTTTAGCAGAATATAATTATAAGAGACAAAATTAGTTGCCATGCAACAGCAATGTTACAAAAATATGTAAATTACAAATGCCCAGCACTAAAAGTAAAATACAATTTAAAAATTAAGATTCATCAGAATGTGTTTCTTTCTGTTTTCGACTCAATACTTAATTTAATTAATTTTATCGATTCACTGTTTTCAAGCCTATTTATCACAGCTCACCCAAAAAACAGTGATGTCCGGAATGAGAATGATAATGAAGAGGTGATTTTATTTTATGTACAGCTTGTGTAATAAAAATACAAACTAAAAAGTTTCTGATCACATTTTGTTTTAAACATTTTCTCAGAGACAATTTAGACAAACCATGTATGTCGTGTCATACAAGACTTGTCTAACTTGCCTTTGAGAACATGTTTAAAATACAACATAATAAATTAGACCTTGTAAGCAGGTCAAATGTATGATGAACTTTTGACTGATGTAGTATTCAGGACATAACTGTGTAGTGTCCTTCATGTTGTGATTTGTAATATAATTGTGTTTTCCCAAGAACATATTTTAAGACTTGCAAATATTTCTCATGGAAGGTATGAGTTAATTGGATACAGAGAGACAGTATTTCCTTGTGGCTGTTTGTAGTATTTTGCTTTTTATCTTGTACATATACACTCACCTAAAGGATTATTAGGAACACCTGTTCAATTTCTCATTAATGCAATTATCTAACCAACCAATCACATGACAGTTGCTTCAATGCATTTAGGGGTGTGGTCCTGGTCAAGACAATCTCCTGAACTCCAAACTGAATGTCTCAATGGGAAAGAAAGGTGATTTAAGCAATTTTGAGCGTGGCATGGTTGTTGGTGCCAGACGGGCCGGTCTGAGTATTTCACAACCTGCTCAGTTACTGGGATTTTCACGCACAACCATTTCTAGGGTTTACAAAGAATGGTGTGAAAAGGGAAAAACATCCAGTATGCGGCAGTCCTGTGGGCGAAAATGCCTTGTTGATGCTAGAGGTCAGAGGAGAATGGGCCGACTGATTCAAGCTGATAGAAGAGCAACT
The DNA here is from genome assembly GCF_036373705.1 of Amia ocellicauda. NCBI lineage: Eukaryota > Metazoa > Chordata > Actinopteri > Amiiformes > Amiidae > Amia > Amia ocellicauda. Next base: position 24,409,543 of record NC_089857.1, read on the forward strand.
TTGACTGAAATAACCACTCGTTACAACCTTGAGGCGGATGGGCTACAACAGCAGAAGACCCCACCGGGTACCACTCATCTCCACTACAAATAGGAAAAAGAGGCTACAATTTGCACAAGCTCACCAAAATTGGACAGTTGAAGACTGGAAAAATGTTGCCTGGTCTGATGAGTCTCGATTTCTGTTAAGACATTCAGATGGTAGAGTCAGAATTTGGCGTAAACAGAATGAGAACATGGATCCATCATGCCTTGTTACCACTGTGCAGGCTGGTGGTGGTGGTGTAATGGTGTGGTGGGATGTTTTCTTGGCACACTTTAGGCCCCTTAGTGCCAATTGGGCATCGTTTAAATGCCACGGCCTACCTGAGCATTGTTTCTGACCATGTCCATCCCTTTATGACCACCATGTACCCATCCTCTGATGGCTACTTCCAGCAGGATAATGCACCATGTCACAAAGGTCGAATCATTTCAAATTGGTTTCTTGAACATGACAATGAGTTCACTGTACTAAACTGGCCCCCATAGTCACCAGATCTCAACCCAATAGAGCCTCTTTGGGATGTGGTGGAACGGGAGCTTCGTGCCCTGGATGTGCATCCCACAAATCTCCATCAACTGCAAGATGCTATCCTATCAATATGGGCCAACATTTCTAAAGAATGCTTTCAGCACCTTGTTGAATCAATGCCACGTAGAATTAAGGCAGTTCTGAAGGCAAAAGGGGGTCAAACACAGTATTAGTATGGTGTTCCTAATAATCCTTTAGGTGAGTGTATATCTTATGTGAATATTTAGTTATAAGTGAATTTAATTAATTAAATTAGTTTCATAATTGCTTATATTGTGTTTGAATTTTGTTCTATAGAGCTCCTTGATTGGTCCTCTTGCAGGACAAAGTGATTATGTTGAAAGAACAGCAACCGTGGATGCACCCAAAAGGGGTTCCTCTGTCAACAGGGCACAGTGCTACAGGTATCAACATGAATCCTAGATATCTAGTTATAACACAAAACTTTTCCTGTGATTAATAATCAATTGTGCTATGTTGATCATTGGCATTGTTTATCAGTCTTACTTTATCAATACTATATTTTGCATCATCCAGAAACTACACAGAGGTGTATGCGTCCATAGTAATTGAAGACAATGTTAGCTCAACAGAACATGAATCTGAAAACATTGTGGAGTGGTAAGAGTTACATTTGTTATTTCCAATCTCAGTAATGCTTATACATGAATATTTAAATTAACAGGAACATTTTTAAAATTAAGACAAATTCTACTTCTAATACATTTCATTTTCAAGCATTAGAACAAAACTTTAATATAGTTGCATTATGGGATTTTGTATGTGGTTTAGTTAATAAATTAGTTAATAAATTGTGATTGACTTTGTTTACTTTTTGTAATTGTTTTAACAACTTGTTAATACTACTGTCTGTATGCCTTTCATTACTGAAGCAGTTCCACTGAGCAGTTTGTCACTTCTGGATGAAATCTTGTCAGATTTAGCCATGCAAATACAATCCAACAAAGTCTCAAGGTTCGACATAAACTGATGAGACATCTGGGATGGAGCGGTGCGTGGTTTTAAACACAGTTCTTACAACCCTACACACACCATGCTTGTGAAGGTTACAGACGACTCTGGAAATACTGAGGATGGAGTTGATGCTGGAGGGCCAAAGAGGGAGTCTCTACAGCTTTTGACTCAACATTTGAGAAGTAAAAGCATTTTTGACTGATATATAGTGTCTGCTAAGACACACATTCATTTTAGGCTACGATTTTAATTATTGTTAAATAATACTTTAAGGCCCTGTCTGGAAATAACTGAAAGTATATAACATGGAAGTCACATCTGTTTCATACTTACGCACTCTACTGTAATCTTCCTCAGTACCAATGAAAAACGAAAGTCTCTGAAATGCTTTGCCTATAGCATTTTTAAATGCTTGTAATGTGAACGTTATTTCATGACCTGGCACCTTATCCACAATAGCTCTATCATAATGCAAAAGAAGGTACGGACCATTTGGTAAATTGGGATTAAATGTCTTAAGCATTGCTTCTGCAGCATGTAATAGGTCTGTTTTTGAAACTTCAGGAGAAACACAAAGAGGCAGGGTTTTTCCTCTCTCCTTTTTAAAAATGCCTTCACGCTCAGTCATGATCCCGACATTAACCTGAAAACATACACAAGAAATCTTAAATTACTGTCAATAAAACATATACCAATAAGCAGGGATGGGCAAAGATAAAAAATAAGATACCAAATACCTTAATTTTAAGTGTATCAAATAAACTACAAAATACAGCATCAACACCATGTATCAAAATAAACTACTGTATTTTTGTATTTTAAAAATACTAAAAATACTTTTACAAGGGAGCATGAAATCACTTTGCAAACCTTCCTTCTATCGGCCTATTTGATCGATCCCTTCACCAGTAAACTGACTCAGCTGATTAAGCAGACAATGTTTGATAGCAACAGCTTTCCTCTGCCTAACGAGTCGTGTGATAAATCTGACATATGCAACCAGTTAACAGATCAAATATTCACATATCCCAGTGATCACCCAGATAAAGGTTAGTTTTAAAGTAACCAACAGTTTAATGTTTAACTAACACTTTGCTAATGACTCATAATTGTATCCTAATTTAGTTACTTGGTGTTTGGTAATGAAGGGCCTACTTTTCATCAGCAACACTGACTCAATGACAAACAAGTCATTCATAAGAAGACACCTGATGGCACCTTTATTCATAGCAACTAGTTTCTAAGTAATGAATCATTTTATTGTTAATCATAAATATAATAAATTATGTTTCAGGCAATCATTCATGCAATGGTATGCAAAATCATGATCCTACTAAACAGCTACTTCAATTAGGGTACAATCATTTAGCATTCAATTATTTATTTATCAATCACAGGACACCTATTTGGAGGTTGAAAACAAACATTTTAGCACTTTGTCAACAATTATTAAATGATCAATATGTTTTGATTTTAAATGTAGCCAGGAACATAATCAGAAAGTAGCAACAGAGCTTGCCAAGCAGTGGTGGATGGGTTGACAACCTGCTCTTTAATGGCGTTGCAGCACAACATTGTTAATGACAATAAGGCACACGTGTGTGCATTTAACAAGTTACACCATATCGTGGTATTATAATGTAATATTGTACAACACTGAAATGCTTTTATTTATTTAGGGTTAGAGTCCCCATTAAACTTTCTGCTGGTTTAACTGAATTGGGCGTAGATTTATATGGGCTCAGTTTGACATTTTGGCACTGGCTAGGGTTCAGGCTGGTATTTGGGTCTAAAATGAGGCCCGTACCCTGTTGTTGTAATACAGTGGGTTATTGTGAATAGTCTCTCCTCTCTAACGATTGAGCATGACTTGGAACTTAAGCTGATTCATTCCCATATCAGCATCAACTGAAAATGTGGATGTTTAAGAAAAAAATCACAATAAAAAAGGGAACATTGAAAATGATGAATATTGCCCAACCAGTTAAAATCAGTTTAGTTTTAATATGCCATATAGATGAAGATAGGGAAGGTCCAAATCCTGCATTATGATTGGCCAGAGCAAAATTAGTGACATCACTGCCTTACTGTAACATGGCGCATTGTGACACGTGGTATCCATGACAACAGCTTTAGAATGCTTCACATGTATTCTAATGGTCAACCAGTCAATATAGAGAGAGACACGCCTTCTCATTGTTAACCAGACCATACAGAGAACCTAAAGAGAGTGCCAAGATGTGTAGAGTTTTTGTAATACAGAAAGTTAAAGACTTTTTTGGCCAATTCCAAAAAAAACAGGCCCAGATGGCTATAGAAGTACCCATGGAGATCGATGAAATGGAGGAAGAACCCATGGAGATTGATTTTAAATTTCCTGTAGATGTGGAAATGTTGACTGTGGCTCCCCTGGCTATTCCACTCAAGTACAAGTCCAGGAGAAGATGGAGCCACAAAATGCGCCCATACTGACACCGTTAACTGGGCATGGTCCTCTCCTTCAAGGCCAGGCCCAGCTGCGTCCCCGAGGCTGTGCAGCTGGAGGCTCAGCCGGAGGGCTTCATGGAGGAGGAGGAGATGAAGATCTGGACCTCACTGTGGAGGCAGACAGCAACCTCCTGCTCATGCTCCTATCCTTCAAGGCCAGGCCCAGCTGCTGCCCTGCCACCTCCGTCCTCGAGGCTGTGCAGCTGGAGGCTCAGCCGGAGGGCTTCATGGAGGAGGAGGAGATGAAGATCTGGACCTCACTGTGCAGGCAGACAGCAGCTTCCTCCTCTCCTTCAAGGCCAGGCCCAGCTGCTGCCATCCCACCTCCATCCTCGAGGCTGTGCAGCTGGAGGCTCAGCCGGAGGGCTTCATGGAGGAGGAGGAGATGAAGATCTGGACCTCACTGTGGAGGCAGACAGCAACCTCCTGCCTTTTTCCAAGTCCAAGTGTATTCGACCCATGCTTTCTCTTTTGATGACGCCTTCTGGATTTCCTTGGTTGTCTTGTTCGTTCGATCGCCTGACCTGCCGACTGTGACTCCACTACGCCTCTTGCCTAGCCCTATTGTACCACGCACCGGATTCCTGACCCTCAGTCAGTTTTCTGACATATTCCCACTACCTGCACTTCAATCCCCTTCTTTGCTGTCAATCGTGATCCTCAAGAGTGACAGAGGGGGCGAAGGCTTCCTGGTGATGGCCTCTGCACTGCCTAACACCCTGATGGCTACCATTCAGCGGGCTGCACCTCCCAGATCCAGGCACTAGATGTGTGCATGGGGCCTGTGCTGTGGGGTTTCTGCAGCAGAAGTAGAGTGCCTGTTTGGGGCAATAAATAGAAAAATGGAGAATCAAATCTCTAATAAAATAGTAAAATATATATATTTTGTGGTTCTTGTTTTCCATCTTTGTTATTCCATTTTCTTGAACTGGTTTGATTACAAATGCATCCAACTATGTGTCCACAACCTGATTTTTAAAGGGCAATTTCAAAAGGTTTGTATTTATTTATTTTTTATTTTTATTTTTTACAGTTCATTACACACCTTGCATTTTATTTGTGTGTGGGGGGAGAGGGTGGGGATGGAACTGAACGAGCCTGTATTTACAAAAATCTCGGATATACTTTTTATGCCTTCCTAGCGCATCCTGCCCCGTTTCTTGTAACTTGTTGCGAGGTTCCATTTTGTAGTAAACATCTCAGTTAATGTAACACTAATTATGATGTCCTGTGCAGTAGGGTAGGCAATGCTCCAGGTTTGCTGGCTCCGGCTCTGCAGTGGCTCCAGAGTCTCAGAGTCTTTGCAAAAGTCAACACTGAGATCCCATCATCCCATCAAAACTCCTCCCCTGAACCCATATGAGTACTTTTACAAGTATGTGCCAGCTGAGATGATGGCATAGATCAGCAGTTCCCAAACTTTCTGGGTGGCGCCCCCGCAAAAACATTTGAGTCACAGCTCACTCCCCCCATGTCTCACACGGTCATGTTCATATTAACATTTTTTTTTTTTTTTGAAAGCCCTAATGCTTAACAAGGATGAATACACTTTAATACTTGTTTGCATTTCACTTTTCACTATTTTATTTGGCCATTTACATTGGAATCTCTCTGCATGAACCTATTCTTACTCCATCTAGTGCTGCTCACTCAAATTAATGAGACGGGTGAGCCTGAAGATACATTAACGCCCTCTTTCCATTTCATATGATTTTACCCATTTTATATATATATATATATATATATATATATATATATATTTTCAACTATTCGGCCTCATCCCTAATATATTTCTATGTTAATGCATTTCCAAAATATTGTAGCAGATTCCTGGCGAGCTCATTTCCCACAACTCGGTGACATTTTGGAGCTGCAAGTTATTCTTGAGTATTTATTTTACTGTAATTATCACCTCACATGCTGTGTATTTTGGTCTGAAACTACCAATTAGTGGCTTTAACAGACGCTGCTATCTGACAATCCACTATTCTCATTGGACTGAATCTCATTGACAGGATATGGAAGAGTCCAATAACCGAGAACTGATTTACACTCTTATTATTATTATTATTATTATTATTATTATTATTATTATTATTATTATTATTATTAATGTGTGTAAGTGTGGAAAAAGTCATTTTATAGAGATAGGTAGATGCAAAAGAAATAAGATTATGCAATCATGCGCCCCACATAAATACTGCCCATGCCTGCCAATAACTTGTCATCAAAACCATGTATTTTACAAAATTTAAACACAGACAACAAATGTATTTAAATCCAACTCACAATCTCTACAAATGTTTTATAATGCATGCCATTAACAAAAAAAACAAGAAAAAAAAGTATAAAATGTGTACAGAGAATGAGAAGAAATATTGGATAAAATTCAACATGCTAATACTATGCTATATTGAAAACTTAATGTAGATATTTTAATAATAATACCACCAGTTATTACACACTGGTGATGACTGGACTGCACTGGGAGAGACAGGGCAGCTCAGTGCTCAGCATAACATAAGCGATTTCATACTGCTCCTTATCTTAAGTGTCTACAGTCTACTATTTTTGGATTAAGCAACCAACATGTTAAATACTACATAAACTTTCTATGTAGAATTCTAATATTTGTAATGCAAGCGGAACAAACAATTGTATTGCCATCACTGATGCCCTAAAGTCACGATTAAAACCAAACACCTTATTGATACACATTAATCCCATTTATTTCCATTATTTATTTACAGCAAACGTTTAATGAGCATGCACCTCACAATAACAAAAAATGACTTCCAAATAGTATGCCATGCATACCTGAACTGTAGATTTCACACCGTTTTTATGTTTCTTTTCGGTTGACCATTTACATTTGTCATTTTGCTTCAGATCTCTGAAACGGAGAAACTCCGACAGAGAAGTCTTTAATGGAGCTGTATAATAGGACAGTATTAATTAATCTATTAATAACCCAGATCTATAGGCATAAACGATTTCCAAATTATTTGTAAATTAGGTGTCACAAAGCAGTTAGATATATTAAATTAGGTATAGCAAAGCAGTTGGATATATTAAGAATTAAAAAAGTATCTCTAAATTAGTAACTGTACCTGCTGTACTACAACCTTTGCCCCCTCTCTCACTGAGGGACTGATGGATGACGACTCGCAACGACTTTCGTCTGACAAGAAGTCAAGGGATTTGCCACAGTTGGGGCAAAACAATGGCCTTCCATCCAGCCGACCTCCAAAAAAGGACAAAACATGACCTGCGTTGAGAAATGTGACTTAATGTATTATGCAATGTCTTTGTTTCCAAATGTAAGGATGATGGCACAATAATAATACATTAATTATGAATGCAACTTAAATAATGAATACACGTGCCCTACTAATCAAGTATCCTTACACTACTGTTCGAAATCAGATCATTATATCTAGAGCCGTAATATATAAATGCTATTGTAGCACTAGGTTGGTATGTGCATTACAGCATGTGACACTTAACATGTTTCAATAATACAGATTTAAGAAGATGTGGTTCAAACAAACACTCCTTACCATTTTCCAACGGTTTATTTTGCCAGTCTTTTGCTTCTTCCTGCTCCGTGGGATTTTCTTTGTGTGTGTGTGTTCTCAGAACATTTTTGCGTCCTCAAAATAGTTTTTGCATAATCAAAATAGTTTTTGCGTTCTCAAAATATTTTTTGTGTTTTCGAAAATATTGTTTGTGTGTTTTACACTTCAGGGCCACCATACACTTTCATTTTCTTGAATATTACTATTGCAATATTAATAATTGTATTTTCTCTTACATTCATTTTACCCAGCATGTATGTTTTATAAATGCAAGAATAAATTAGTAATTAGTAATTTAAATTAGTAAATTAGTTGTAAAAGCAAGACCTTGGTGAAACATCTGTGCTGATAAGCAGGGAGTCAGGTTGTCTCCTGGCTGAGGCCTGCGTTTACTCCCTACCCTCTATGTTCTTTTCAAGGCCAGGTTGTCTTAGGACAAAATTTATAAAATTATAAAGGGGGGGGGGTGGGGGTAGATTGCAAAATAGAGATACAGAGCCAGGAAAAGTAAACTGGAAGGTGTTTATGATATGGAACGATGAATGCAAATTACGAAATGAGAATCCAAAGCTAGCTAGTTTAAAACATTCTTTAGAAAAATAAAATACAATCTAGTCTAAGCCAAATGCCCCAAACACATTAAAAATAAGTCTTCAGTATTAGTGAAAGCCCTCAAGATACTGTGGGGAATTTGGAAAAGGAGAAAAGAACAGCTGTTAAGATGCAGAACGAGGTTAAAAAAATACATTAAAAAATAGTTGATGAGGGTTTGAGAGTCATAAAGGCTTGAGAGGCTGGAAAAGGAAAGTTGGTTTCATAAAAAAAAAGAAAAGATGTGCTGCCACTTTCTGCACACGAGTTAGAAGCACTGCCCAAGGGGGAGGGGTTTTTAGCGCGCATCACTGGAATGTATCAAAGACATTTGTCTATCAAAGCTGCCATTGGCCCTTGTGCCCATCACTCAAACAGGACCCTTCCACTTCCTGTTTGTATAAAAGGTGATGTCTGTACAAAGACTTCCTCTTTTTGCCCTTCGCTTTGTTTCATCAAGACAGGTGAGAGCTTCTGTGTTTGAAAATAAAAACAAGAAATTGCGTTTTTCAGCTGGCTGGTAGTACAAATACTATAGTTGTGTGTTGTTGTGCTATTTTAATTTTATTTAAATTAGCCACGCTGTTTTGTTCCGTCCGCGCCATGGAAGTCCATCGGCACCTCGGTTCATCTCAGCTTTCACACGACTACTAGTTGTTTATTATTATTATTATTATTATTATTATTATTATTATTATTATTATTATTATTATTATTATTATTCAGGCTAGTTTGCTGTGTTGGCTTGCGCCTGCACTACAGCCCGTGTCTGCGGTTATAGAAGGTCTCGCTCTTCCAGTTTACTGGATTGAGCTCTGCTGCACTCACTCATCTGTGTAGTGGTTCTGGTGGTTTTTCTACCGTGAGCCCTCCGGATTCCGAACAGCACGGTGCCCAGTGTCCCTGGTACCCCCCTCCAGGTGGTGCGACCAGGCATGTTCGGCCTGCACAGCACTTGCAGTGTGCAGTGCTTTGTTCGGCGCACTTCGGCGGTGCTTGGTGCTTCTGTGACTGCTGGGGCTTCTGTTCCACTGCTGACCATGAAAATTAGGGGACAGAGAGGGAGGCCCATGTAGAGGTGTCCCCGGGCCCCCTCCCTCTCCTCTTCCTCACCATTGGTTTCATCTCCACCGAGACACCGACGCAGGGGCCCCAGCTCTGCGAACAGAGGGCGAGATGCTGTCATCCTGGCTCTCAACACCAGGATGGACCACATCTGCGCCATACTTGCTGTGCAGGTGGCCCAAGTGCCCCCCCTCCTCCTCCTTCTCCTCCTCCTCCTCCACCTGCCATTGCACTGGCAGTGTCTATGGAGTCTGAGGGGAGCCTGTCTGTCCACTCTGCGGAGGAGAGAGATCATCTACCTCAGCCCTCATGGGGGGTCTGATTTGGAGGTGGATCTGAGGGAGGATGTGGCTTCCCCCCTCTTCCCTCAACAAGTGAGGATCTTGTCCTTGCTTCAGCGGGCGACGTGCCCCCTCCAGGCAGCACGAGGGATTCTTTTCCCCATACTTCCTTGTGCCCAAGAAAGATGGTGGTTTCCGCCTCATCTTGGATCTGCGCCCGCAGGCACACAGGAAGTTTCTCTGCTTCGCCTTAGAAGGCCGAGCGTTCAAGTTTGATGTTCTCCCATTCGGCCTGTCTCCAGCTCCTCGCACTTTCTCCAATTGCATTGACACAGTGTTTACCCCCTTGCCTTGCCAGGCTGGTCTGTTCGAACTCCAGGGAGCAAGTTCAGAGCCACATGAGCCTGGTCCTCGACCGCCTCTCCGAGTTGGGCCTTCGGGTCAACAGAGTGAAGAGCTGTCTTGTGCCAACTCAGCACTCTATTCCATTGCCATGCTGTCCACGCTGGTGCCAGACAGAGTTGCCTCCATAAACGCGTGTCTCTCCCTTTTCTGGTTAAGAGCCCGCATCAGGGTGTCCCTTTGCCAGAGGCTGCTGGGCCTTCTAGCCCCAAACTATCCCCCTCAAACTCCTTCATCTAAGGTCTCTGCAGTGGTGGTTCGGGTCCTATGGGATGCAACCTCGCTGTGACAGAGCACATCGAGTGACAGTCACTCAAGAGTGCTGGAAGGCGCTCCATTGGTGGCGGAGCTCTTCGAATTTAACCCTCGGTGTGCCCTTGGGGCCAATCTTTTACTGAGTGGTTTTGACAACAGACGCCTCCAAGCAGGGTTGGGGAGCTGTCTGCAATGGACAGGGAGTCCAGGGCAGTTGGACGGCGACCGTCAGGGCCCTCCATATCAACACCCTGGAATTACGAGCTGTGCTCCTCGGTCTCCGTCACTTCATGCTGGCCCTTCGGGGCAGTCGTGTTTTAGTGCGGACAGACAACACGGTGGTGGTTGCCTACATCAACAGGCAGGGAGGTCTCTGGTCACACACACTATATCAGCTAGTGTGTCGTCTGCTCCATCAGAGCAGCCCACCTCCCGGGCTTCTCCAACGCGGTGGCAGACCTCCTCTCCCGGTGTCAGAATGACGCCTCCACCCACTGGTGATTCAGCAGCTTTAGAGCCACTATGACAGGGCAGAGGTGGACCTCTTTGCTTCAACGGAGTCCACACATTGTCCCCTATGGTTCTCCGTTCAGGATCAGTCAGGGACCCTGGGGATCAATGTGCTTGCCCACACGTGGCCGTGTCTCCTCTATGCATTCCCACCATTCCCTCTTCTCCCAGTGGTTCTGGAGAAGATCAGACAGGAACGAGTGACAGTTCTGCTGGTAGCGCTTCGCTGGCCCCACAGACTGTGGTTTGTGGACCTGGTTTCCCTCTTGGTCAGAGAGCCTTGGCAGCTTCCCCTGTGGGTGGAGTTGCTGTCTCAGGTGCAGGGCACACTGTGGCATCCCAACCCATGCCTGCTCCAGCTCTGGGCCTGGTCCCTGAGTGGGATCGCCTGATGGCTTGAGGTCTGTCAGACGCAGCAGTGGCTACTATTCAGTTGGCGAGAGCTCCCTCTACGAGGTCGCAGTACTCCTACCACTGGCAGACTTTTCAAACTTGGTGTCAGGAGAAGCCTCGTGACCCAGTTAATTGCCATATAGGTGTCATTCTGCAATTCCTGCAGGAGCTGTTGGACCAGTGCAAGTCCCCGTCCATGCTCAAGGTTTATTTGGCCGCCATCTCCTCATGTCATGTCAGGATTGATGGCGAGCCTCCGGGCTCTCATTTTTTGGCAGCTAAGTTTCTGAGGCCTACCCGCGCTCCTTCTCTGTCCACGTGATGCCTTGATGTAGTGCTGGACATGCTTTCCAAGGCCCTGTTTGAGCCCTTGTAGTCAGTTGACCTAAGATTAACAACACTGAAGATGGCGTTTCTGTTGGAATCACTTTAACAAAATGCGTGAGCAAGTTACACGCCCTGTCCGTTCACCCTGCATGTGTCCGTTTTGCGGGAGATGGTTCCAGGGTTATGCTTTGGCCTAATCCTGTGTTCCTCCTGAAAGTGCTGCCTCCTTTCCACATCAACAGGCCTATTGAGTTGATGGCTTTCCATCCACCTCCCTTCTCTTCAGAGGAGGAGAGTAGGCTACACGTGTTGTGCCCGCTGTGGGCTCTCAGGTGCTATTTGGAGCACAATAAGGACATTCGGCACTCAGACCAATTGTTTGTCCTACAGAGCACGGATGCTGGGCCAGGCGCTTTCAAAGCAGCGCCTCTCGCACTGGATTGTGGAAACCATTACCACGGCTTACGAGTCAGCTGGAGTCCCAGTGCCTGAACACCTGGTGGCCCGCTCAATTCAAGGTGTAGCCACGTCGTGGGCCCTTTTTCAAGGTGTCCCACTGGCAGACATCTGCAAGTTGGGTCTCGCCGCACACCTTTGTTCGGTTCTACAGGCTGGACGTGATGGGCCCGGTTCCTTCTATTGGGAATCCAGTGTTGGCTTCAGTTGAAGCTCAGTAGCCTATCAGGCACTGGCTCCTGGCCTTTTCTATCCCTGTCTGCCCCTGTTGAGCGTGATTGGGAAAAGCAACGCAGAACTGTTATCTCTTCCTACCGGACTGTGACTTATATACAGTGAGGAAAAAAGTATTTGATCCCCTGCTGATTTTGTACGTTTGCCCACTGACAAAGAAATGATCAGTCTATAATTTTAATGGTAGGTGTATTTTAACAGTGAGAGACAGAATAACAACAAAACAATCCAGAAAAACGCATTTCAAAAAAGTTATAAATTGATTTGCGTGTTAATGAGAGAAATAAGTATTTGATCCCCTATCAATCAGCAAGATTTCTGGCTCCCAGGTGTCTTTTATACAGGTAACGAGCTGAGATTAGGAGCACTCTCTTAAAGGGACTGCTCCTAATCTCAGATCGTTACCTGTATAAAAGACACCTGTCCACAGAAGCAATCAATCAATCAGATTCCAAACTCTCCACCATGGCCAAGACCAAAGAGCTGTCCAAGGATGTCAGGGACAAGATTGTAGACCTACACAAGGCTGGAATGGGCTACAAGACCATCGCCAAGCAGCTTGGTGAGAAGGTGACAACAGTTGGTGCGATTATTCGCAAATGGAAGAAACACAAAATAACTGCCAGTCTCCCTCGGTCTGGGGCTCCATGCAAGATCTCGCCTCGTGGAGTTTCAATGATCATGAGAACGGTGAGGAATCAGCCCAGAACTACACGGGAGGATCTTGTTAATGATCTCAAGGCAGCTGGGACCATAGTCACCAAGAACAATTGGTAACACACTACGCTGTGAAGGACTGAAATCCTGCAGCGCCCGCAAGATCCCCCTGCTCAAGAAAGCACATGTACAGGCCCGTCTGAAGTTTGCCAATGAACATCTGAATGATTCAGAGGAGAACTGGGTGAAAGTGTTATGGTCAGATGAGACCAAAATCGAGCTCAACATATTCTATGTATTTTGTTTTGTCTCCATCCCTTTTGTATGCACTATACAACATTTTCTTTCTGTTTATATTTTTTTGCATACTTCTATTAAACCATTTTGGCCAATGTTTTATGGTCCTCAATTTGCTAAGTTTTGGTACAAATAGCTCCTGAGCCTCAAGTAGTTGTAGCATTAAGGGGGGGTGTATTTTGATAGAGCATTCTAGCTCTGAGCTGAAGCTCTGATCTGAAAAAGACCTCTCCCCCAAAGTTATCAGATTTCTTGAGCTCATTGGCACATGAACTGTTCTATATCAAAGTGGCAGTCTTGGGAGGATGGCACCTAGAATGGGCCAAATGGCTTGGAATCCCTGCTGTGAAAATGCCTGTGGAATATGGCGTGTAGGTCATAAAACTCTTTGAAGTGGACGAGAGCCAAAATCCCGACACAGAGCTATGAACCCAGGCCAACCGGCATTTCCAAAAGATGGCATGGATTGACATCAGTGATAAATCGAGCCTCCTCCAATAGGACACTGGGGGCTGAAACCGACATCCAATCTCACAAACTCAAGAACCAATCGTCTATTGATCTGACAGGTATAAAGGGTAGCGCACGGCATCTATCTCTCTCTCTCTCACCTGAATCAGTAACCCGCTGCCACAGTTCAACCTGTAGCTCTGTTGCCAGAACCGAAACCGAAAACCAACCAAGTCTTTGCTGGCAACAAAAGAGTTAAACTGGTAGAAGGAGATTGAGCCATACAAAGAATTCTTTAAAGAACTTTATTCAGTTAAAGAACTTTAGAAACTGCGCCTGCCCGCCTGTACCCACCTGTTCAGTGGAGTTTTACAGCTGGACAAGTCGACTGCAATACGGAAGTGTTCAGTCATTTAAATAGCTATTGAGTCTTAAGAAACTTGACCCTTGGGAACGAACAGGGCCCTGCTTTCCTCAAAGACTTTGTCTTCAAGTAACTACGGTAGAAAACCCTGCTTGCAAAGAAGATTTTGTGCACAACCTTGGAGCCTTCAAACCAGTGGAAAATCTGTTTGGAAAAGACTCTTCTTTCACGAAACCCCAACTTCCAGGTGCATCGACTGAAGTGGAAGTTACTGGACAAAGTTCAGATAAGTTAACAGTTTGGAGTTTATCATTCATGACATATTGAGAAATCAATTAGAAATGTTATTCTATGAGTCATAAACTTCAGAAGTTGTAATATCATTTAGTATTTTCTTAAATATAAATGAGTGCTGCATTAAACTGTTTTGTTTGACAATTTTAGAAATAAAATCTGTCAACGCCGAGCAATATCTTCTCATTCCTGTTTAACTGTTTAGTCTGAAATTGACACAAGTTAATAGACACTAGATTAAAGGTGGCCCTGCCTATTCTTAATCATTGAACAGTAATCAATTAGGGAGAATTGTGGTAACAAGAAATGATAGGATCTTTCTCGGCACCCAAACGTAAATGAGACTGATATATATAACGAGAAGTTATTTGACTTAAATACTAACCTGCATTAGTTATTTAATGTCCGACTAACAATACTAATGAGAGACTCACCTTCATCTTACTAACCGGTATTGTAGTCAATGTGTTTGTAATTTTGTGTAACATTTTGTGTGTTATCATATGCGATTCCATGGTCTTTGATTTGGTGATCTTGAGTGAATTTTTATTAGTTTTTCCCTTTTTGTATAACTAGTGTAGTGCTACATTTTATCTTTGAGAATTTGAGAATTTATATCTTTGGAATTGGTGTCTGCATCCAATTATTGCAGAAATTGGGTTCACAAGATTCTAGGATTCTTGATAAGGTGATACTTAAATTCACCTCTTTAACTGAAATTTATAAGTGTACCTTACGCTACTGTGATCACAGTTTGCCATTGGTTCTCTAACTAGTGTCCCTCTGGCTCTGTCTTGGTCATTTGAAAAGATCAAGTCAATGCATGCACTCTCTCTGGTTGGTTCCCTGACAAATTTAGTTAGAAAGCAGTCATTTACCATCTCAACTATTTCTATTTCTGCATTTGTATTCCCAACCGGGCATTCCCAGTCTAAGTTTGGGAAATTGAAATCCCCCATTATAACAGCCACATCCTTGCTACATGCAGTCCTAATTACACTGTACAATGCAACATCTAGCTGAATATCTGAGTTGGGTGGTCTGTAACACACTCCTACCACTAATCCTCCAGATCTCAGTTCAAAAGTTTGACCCACAAAGATTCTGTTTTGTAACTACGATCTAATTTTAGTTCTTTTGCCTCAATGTCATTTTTCACATATAATGCTACCCCACCCCCTCTTCGTCTTTGCCTTCCGTCACTCCTAAAACATCATAGTCACACACCAGCACTGTGACTTCTAGGTCTAACATCTTGTTCCTTATACTCCTGGCATTGAGGTACCAACATTTCAGGACTTTCCTATTAGCAGTTTCCCTTGGTTTTCTTTTCTTAGAGGAACATCTCTCATTGTCAGAGCTCCCTGCCCCCTGGTCCCTAGTTTAAAATATTCTCAATTACTCTGCACATACGCTCTCCCATGCATTAGCCCCCCTTCTGTTTAGATGTAGACCGTCCAGTTTGTACAGGTCCCATCTATCCCAGAAGAAAGACCAATGCTCCATAAATCTAAAACCTTCTTCCCTACACCAAGATTTCAACCACGTGTTAAACTTTCTAATCTCTGCCTGTCTCCCTGGCCTGGCACGTGGTACCGGAAGTATTTCAGAGAAAACTACCGTGGAGGTTCTGCTCTTTAGTTTTGTTCCTAACTCTTTAAATTTGTCTTGCAGAACCTCTGCCCTACCATCTCCTGTGTCATTGGTTCCAATGTGGACCATGACCAGTGGATTCCCCCCGGCTTTGGCCAGTAGCCCGTCTACTAGTTTAGGGAGATCTGCAACCTGAGCACCAGGCAGGCAAGATGCCATGCGGGTCTCCTTATCACTAGAACACACTGTGTGATCTACGCCTCAGGTTTGAATCTCCTACTATAACTACCTCACACTTCTGGGGGGGAGTGGGCACCATGGTGCTCTGGTGCTCAACTGCCCCCCCATCACCCTCTGAGCTGTCACTGTCCAACTCTGTGTCCAGCAGTTGGAACCTGTTGGGCATTTCTAACTCTTGGGGTGTCTCTAGGGGTTGTGCGTGCCCTTTTCTGCGGTTACGACCTACTGTAACCCAGCAGTTCTCTACACTGTCCTGCTCTAAGTTCTCAACTATCCTAAGTTTTGGCGTGCACACCATCTCTCTCATGGGCTGATATACCCATTTAGGGTATACCATTTCTATATCATGCATGGTTAAAATATGTTTTTGTTTCCAATATAGGGACCTCCAGCCTTTTTCTTTGTACAAATCTGTAGATATATTATTGGTTTTATAACATTTAGCTTAGTTTAATAATTTAAGTGTTTGTTTCTTAGGGTCAGTTTTTGGAGGTTTGCCAATAATTGGCCAAGACTATGCAGACTTGTGTAACTGTGATGCCTGTGTGATGCAAACTGTATAGCTGTGATGCCTTGCCTCATGTAGGTTGTGTGCGGACAGAATTGTACATTCCTGGTTCAAGCCAGTGGGACAGTGCTAGCCTTAGGAGAGGGCAGTTACGGAAGACTGGGTCAGGGAAACTCTAATGACCTCTATATGCCCACCATCATCTCTGTTCTGCAGGGTAAGGATAGAAAGAGTCAAACTCATCATATTGTTCCTAATCCCATTATATGCTCCTTTCCTATTATCATTCAGTTTTATTTTTACATCCCCCCAAAAAACATAAAGGCAGCACAGAGGATACTGTAAAATTTTAATAGATTTAAGATAGTGGGTAGACTTTCTTGCCACTCCAATGATTTCTATACATGTATCTAGTTTTTATAAAACAAAATTAACCAGCAAATAACAATGTATCAAATTAAATTTGCCAACAATTTTGTATGTAATTATAAAAAGAACATTTATCAATATTTGTATCCCCAACAGAATTCCCATCCTTTATTACCTTTCTAACTGTGTTGTGTTTCGTAAGCTCGACTAACCACTTAATCAGTTTTGATGGGAGAGTGAGTACTAAACTCAAAATCTGTAAAAAATGGAGCAGATGATGAAATGTATTTGACCTGTCACACAACTAACCCTGGTGACCTTAACAACTCCAGCTGCAAGTCATGAGTGATGTGACAGAACTGTGTCAAGAGTTTAATCTGCTACCTTATTCTCACCCTGTGAATGCAAATAGGAGCTTTCCTTTTTTATTGTACGTTTATAATTTATAAACAGTTTTACCAGTTGTTTTACATTAACTGAAAAGCGCTGTGGGTGAAGAAGGAAAGAAAAAAAGTGTTTCAGATATAGCCTGTAGTATTATAAGTGTTCCAGAAATCATGTTATTTTGTGTGTGCTCCACACTTTCTCTCAGTCTCATTCCTCGTGTTCCCTCCAGGCTATGTGGTGACTCATGTGGGTCTGATGGCCACTCCCTGGCACTGACAGAGACCAAAGCAGATGGAGGCCTTGCAAGGGGAGGAGGTGGTTCAGGTAGGTTGGAACCAAGTTAGTCATATCAATTACTTAGTTGTCACAGAATATACACAACTGAAAAACCGTACAGTTTAAGGAAGAACCTGTAGTATGTGGAGAAGCATCAGATTGGGGTGAGATCATTAGTGGAACATAACCGGGATCTGTCGAGACCATGCATCATATGCAGCTTTAAAAACATTGTTCTAGAACATTCATACTTGGGCCATGTTTCAATCCTTTGTGAACAAGGTAAAATGTAAATTATACTAATTTTATACTATCTTGGTTTATGTCTCCAAAGCTTGCCTCATCGTCACATGCAAGCCTTTGATATCGCTTAACTCTGGGCTTAATTTGTGCCAGAACCTACCGGATCTCAGGTTTACAGTGTCTGTCTAGTGGTACGTATTTACGCTGATCCTGTCGCAATACCCTGGAGCTTGCTAAACCTGTTAGTTACAATTCTTACACAATAGCATCCTGCTTTCCTAATGCGAAATTAGTAGTGCATTTTATATCTAATAGCAAGACTTACATTTAGTATATGCTTTTAGTATTGATTTAATTAAGGTTTCCTCAAGGATATGAGCATTACGAGTGTATATTGTGGTTTATAGTCCAATTGCTGAAGTCACATTTGTGTAACTGAAGCACCTTACATTGGCTTTATTTCTAGGGGTTTCAGCATTTCTGCAGCTGGGTCTCCCTCAGTCAGTACCTCCTCAATACAACAACCTAAAGGACTGTAGGCCTGATGTTCTCAACACCAGGCACAGGGTCTTATACTACTTTTCAGACTTAATATACAAGTGTTGGAGACTGTTACCTGGTTTCTTGGGTTGAGGTTAAACAATGGTGTCTAGGAGAGAGTTAGTGTGGTGTATAGATAGCCTCATGTTAGTGCAGCATCTGTAGTATGATAATGAAAGGTTTCGGATTGAAAAGCCACATCAATATTACAGCAAATATCTAGTTTTCTGGTTCTGACCTGTGCCAACCATCCTTAATGAACTTCACAAGTTTCCTTGGGTATAAAGGGCTATTCCACACTGAAGTCTTCACATGCATGCTACACATTTTGCCTTTGAAATAGAGCTAAAGCCTACATCTGTACAGTGGTGTGTTCATAGTTTTGAAGTAACTCAAAATGCATTTGGACACTGAATTATATATACAATCTTTCAACAGGGACTGTGCCAATTGTTAAAGCAGAAAAACACTGCCATTGCAAAATGCAGTTAATATACCTTTAATGGTGAAGGGACATAAAATGCATTACAGAAGGTGTTACAATACTCTGCATTAGATAGTGGCTCATGCACTGCAGATTGAATATGAACCTACATTTTTTTGTAATCATGAACATTCATTGTGAATTCTCTAAACACCCAGCTAGCATTCAGATTAGTTATGAAAATAGGTCATTAGTGCATATTTGCAAGGTTTCTTTAAGGCGGATACAATCTCATGTCATAAGTCAATGTACATTCACCACTAGTTGCAATTCCTTCCAAAGTTACTGAGCATCCACATATAAATCAATGACATCTTTACTTCAGTGGATAAAGTCACCATTATGTAAATAAAACTAAACTATTGTCCACATCTCAGATTAATGGAAGACCAAACCCATTCAATAAAGCAACAGTGCATTTTAAATAGTGATACAATTTTCAAATGGTGCAAGACTTCAGTATAAAAGGCATGAAAGGCTTTTGGAATTGTGTACTTTGGCAATCAATTGCCCATTGACAAAAAGGGGTAAACCTCAACCACTGATCTTATGTACATTGGCAATTTATGTATAGAGAATTTAGTAAAAAGTCTTGCAAGTGTGAAGTATAAGATTTAAGAAATGCACAATCCAAAAGTACAGAAATCCAGTTCAAAAGCTTTCTAGCTTCTCAAAAAGATTCCCCAAGATGCCTCTTCAGACTTCCCCTGGGTTCCCATCACTCAGTGTAAAATTCCTCAATTTTCTCCTTATACATTTTGTGCACTACAGGCCTTTTAAGCTTCATTGTGGGACCTGAGGAGAAAAGACAAGACAAAATTGGACTAGAATGCAAGCATACAAAAGCAGGAAAAAAAAAGAATCTTGTTTAACAAATCACATTTCTTAGCAGATGCTTTTATCCACACAAAAGGGAAAACCTACCAAGCCGTATAACATTAATAACAATCCACCACTATATTGATAAATGTAACCAGGAAACCAACAGTACAGTATTCTATTTTGGTATGCAAAAGGTGCTAGTGTACACCTAAGGTTACAGCAGTTAAAGCCTAGTGTAATCCCACACCAAGTATGGGGACAAAAGGTATTGTACTATAGAATTGTGGGGACAATCTCTACTTTATACTTTATGAAAGTTAATCCCCAACCCCTCTCAGACATTTATAAGTGTGCAAGGCATTGCAAGACCATATGGTAACCCTAAATACAGAATGTGTAGTACGCTTGCTTAGGCCACACACACACACACAGTTCAACTCACCAAGCTCTCCACCTGAAATGGAGAAATCTCTATCCAATATGGCCCACTTTTGAATCTTCTGTGCATTGGAAGTGGCCCTGGCATTGACACGGTCTATTCCCTTCTGAATGGCAGCGTGGATTGTGGGATCATTCTTCATAGTGATCTCCGATGGTCGTTTAACAGTAAAGCCCAACTGCTTGAAGAACTCCACAGCTTCAGGAGTCAGTTCATCTAGGGGCTCCCCAGCATCATCAACATTACACTTGGGAGTGAAGTAAATCTTATTAGTACAAGTTAGGAATTAGGGAGTTGTTTTTCAGGAATTGATAGGAACTTGTATTTCAGTCCTCTAGCCCTAAGAGTCTGATATTGCCTCTTAAAGTCAATTGAGCACAAAAAAAAAAATCCCATTGCAGTACATTATCTCCATTCATATCAAGAAATCGAGCAATGCACATGGCTCTCATTAGGTTCTCTCCCATAGGATGTTATTTTTCAATTTTTAAAAATAGTCAGCATATTGTGCCAATTACGTTATTATAAATCTTTTCATTGAGCTGGGGATTGAGAGGCTTTAATACAGCAACACTACAGTCATGGACCCTAGCATATCCACTATTAAAAGGCATTTCCATGACCACCTGTACAAGGATATTAGAATTTAAGATGCCCAAATACACCACACACACACACACAATTCCATAAACCATGGTATTTGCCTTTATTGTTAGCAGGATGGAGAGGAACTTGCGCTTGTCCCCAACCAGCATAGCATTGCTGATCACCAGCAGTTCCTCCTTCACTGCATCTTCTAGGGGGACTGGAGGGACATTCTCTCCTCCAGCTGTGATGATCAGTTCTGTAGATCAATGGGACAAGGACACCAGCTGAATGCCAAAGTAGTCTTTAGAAAACTGTAGACATACAAGCCAGTCTCAACATTGCATGCCTTGTTAGAATAGAACACTACCCAGCTCATAACTATACTGATTTGTAGCTCTGCATGGGTAACAGTTTTCAGACCTGCCTAGTCATTTGCCATCCTATTTGATAAACAATTAAACACTATAGTTCGGTTTTGATGCAACGAGAATGGTAAATTTGATTTAATCTTAATTTGCCAAACTAGTAAGAATGCCAAGGCATATTTTCTTTTAATTCCAAGCTGATCACTTGGATCATTTTCAGGTTCCCTCTAAAGTGTTATTTACTATTTAGAGTAATAAAAATGAAATATTTACCACATTGTTTGCAATTAATAATGCACTGAACTTAGGAGGTTGTATGAATGCAACTAAAGCTATTGGTAGGATACCCCACTTCCTTAAAAAGGGTAATTTCTGAAAAGGACACAATGGGATTAAAAAAAAAAAAAAAGAAGAATTTCACAGTACCTTTGATCCTCCCAGTAATGTAAAGGAATCCATCCTTGTCCAGTTTGCCCAGATCCCCAGAGTGTAGCCAACCATCCTGGTCCAGAGCCTCTTCAGTCTTCTCCACCATGTTGAGGTAGCCCATGAACACATGACGTCCCCAGAAACAAACTTCGCCATTCCCATCTTCATCAGCTTTATCTAGGTTGGTTTTGCAGCCAGGAATCACTATACCACAGCTTTGCAAAAGACAACCAAGGAAAGTACTTCAAAACAAAACATTTCCTACCCTCATTTAAGAGAACTTCATAAATATTAACATATCCATTTACAGATCTCAATCTCTAAGAAATCTGTTCATTAATGGCTTTGGCTGCATGTTATCACTTCGGATCAAGCTTGATTTGCAAATCAAAATGTAGTAGGTGCACACAAACTTAAGGAAAGTACAAGATTTACCCCCTCCCCCCTTAAAATTAATACTCACTAACACTTGCTTCAGTTTCAATGTTCTGCATTTAAAAGCAAGGCTTCAGTCAATATGAAGTTCAGATGCACACCCAATTTTTAATTCAAAAACAGTTTCATCACTACATGCATCTCGATGCGAAATGCAGTCTTCCAAAAATCCAATTCCAGGAACCTGGACAAGAACATGCCATGTACACAGAATGGTCTTAATTCCACAGAGAACCTACTCTAAGCTGTATAAGTTAACATATCAACCCCAAGTTTGCAGACCTTGTTAAACGGTAGCTGCTGTGGCAGGAGATAGTGTGTGGGCCAGTGCTCTCACTCATGCCGTACAGTTCAAACAGTGGGATGTTGAGGCTCATGAAGTACTCCAGAGTGTCTTTAGTGATGGGAGCTGCTCCAGTGAAGCAATGCTTACAACGGTCCAGGCCCAGTGCTGCCCTCACCTTCTTAAACACTAGGTTGTTGGCCAACATAAAACCCCAGGGGACAGAAGGATTTCTAGATTTAAAAAAAAAAAAAAAAAAAAAAAAAATGCAGGAAATTAGGTAATTAAAAGCATTTCAGAAACTAATCCTTATAGAAGCAGAAAATTGTTAAAGCATTGGGTCACTACACCATAATGGTAACTGCATAAAAAGCAGACAATTCACACCAACTATACATTTTAAACATACAAGGAAGTGTGGGTGAACAATGTCTTGCTGTATCGGACAGTACAGCAAAACCACAATGAGAACTTCTGGTACTCCAGTTGCAATTTGTAAAAATTACAGACAAGTAGCTAGAGGTTCTAGTTCCCTTACTTATTCATGGCGTTGTAGCTGGCCTGTAGTCCAATGTACTTTGCCCAATCTGCCACCTTCCGCCTGACAATGGAAGACTTGGCCCCCATGGCCTTCATCTTCTCCTGCATCTTTTCCCACACCCTTGGCACCCCCAAGAAACTTGTGGGACGCACTTCACGCAGGGTATTTACCAGAGAACCCTGAAAACACCCCCCAAAAAAACATTAGGCACCACCCACTAGAGGCATACGTTGAGAACATTAAACTTGTCCCCCACAATATGCCCAGCTCCATAGAACTCAGAACTAGCGCTAGAACTAAATTAGTGCTTCCCACTAAACTGGAGTTTTGCCACCTTAATTCAAATTTCACTTAACCTATTGTGCAAACAAAATTACCCCCTACTTGGTCTGATCACATTTAATAACAAAAACATGACATGGGTGGTAGCCAACTACCATCGAATGGTTAGTCCACACCATCTTGGAAAATGTAAATCAAAACCGATTGAAAATTCAACATTTTTTGCAATTAACATAGAAGGAGAATAACCGTACCTTCAATGCATCTGGTTCTGCAAAATATGCAGTTCCTGCAAACCTTATAGTGATCCATAGGTCATTAACCTGAGCAGCAACATGACTGAGGGGCAGGTAGCTGACCAAAGTTTCACACCCAAACTTCAGATTAGCCACCTTTCCAGCTGCATCTGCTGTCCACGTTAACTAGAGGATATAACAAGCCTTAAACAGTTTGCATTAATATTGGATAAATACTTTAACAAAAACATGGGGACCTACATGTAAAAGTCACCCCCCCAACCCATCAAACAATTTGAAAATACTACATGCCCATTACCACACAGAACACTTGCTAAACCAGTTCCCAAATATCAGTTACAGAGGGCTTAAATATGAACTGATGCAAAACCCGACTACAAATTTTCCAAGCACCTTCCAAAACTTAGGTGCCGAAAATGTGTAAAGATCTAAATAAGGTGGATACATTAAGAAAATTGCTTCAGAAGGGTTCACAAACTTATTGATATGAAATGACAGTTTACTTGGGAGGATTCATAAATGGGTGAATTTTTTTCCCCAAAAGTTCAATCTTTTAAATTGAAGCTCTTCCTCTCCAGTCCCCATGTAGTGTAAAGATTGGATTTAAACAATTAGATTGGATGATATAGCTCAGGTCATCACTAAAGAGATGCTACCAACACAGTACAGGTGTTCAGGATGCACAAGTATGAATACTGGATTTAAAAGACTAGATAAGGCTTTAAAATTCCTCACTGATCACTGGCTATCCATGCGTTTTTCAATGCAATTTCATTAATCACTTTTCGCTTTACATTTTTAATCTGTCTAGCTGTGCTCACAATTCTGTTAATCTAATACCATCATGGTTCCTGGGTATTGCCTTTTTTCTGGATCCCCAAATGAAGTGCATTTCATATTCAACCCTTTACATTTAAATGGAATGACAGTGCCCAAAGAAAACCCTGGAACAGGTTTAGGAACAGCAACAAGTGTAACTCCTATAAACTCTCACCGCACCACATCACAACCAAATGCAGGCAGCTCTCAGCCTCGTACGGATTTAGAATGGCCTAAAGCAGAATCTAAGAGATGGCAATGCGAACTGCAAGCACATTTTGTGGACCAGTATTAACAGATTTATTACACATTTACATTAGGCGAATCAGCACTGCATAAGTGAAGATCACTGCAGTCAAACATAGTGCACTCCAGTAGAACTCACGTTGTCGTGGCTTAGCATGACACCTTTGGGCTGGCCTGTGGTCCCAGATGTGTAGATGAGCATGCAGCACTGATTGGCTTTCTGAGAGTTAATGATGTCATCAAGCTCCTGATCAGGGACATCCACCCCAACTTTCATGAACTCTTGCCACTGCAGAAAATCACCATGCACATCAATACAGTTCTGGACAGCAGGTTTTACAACCAAATAGTTAATGGTTTGCTATATGCAGGTTCTTACAGCTTTTCAAAAGTCAAATTCAAGCACTTTAAGCATTTAAGGTGCATGATCAAAGCTCTTCCAGCACCTCACAGCATTGGTCAACTCAACCTCATGTAAAATGCACTTTTCTGCACTGAAAATAGCACAAATTATAAATTTCACCACAGTAGATTAGTGGTTATTGTGCTACAACACCCAACATGTTTCAGGAGAGCCTTCATGTAGACTAGGCATTGGGTTAGGTTACCTGGCTTAGACCAATATTATTTCTTAGCAGACACCCTTGTCCAGGGAAACTTACAAAATATAAATAAATCATGCATTGTCAAAGATAACTTCAGACCCTAAAGATTTAATTGAAACCTGGTTTTAAACATGCAAACAATGTGCAATACTTTAGTGTACGTCCATATACATTCAACATGCACATGTAAAATAGTGCATATGATTTTATTCAATATGCTCATATATATATATATTAGGGCCATCCCCAAAAGTTTGAAAATTCAGTCTCCAGACCTTCAAAGGTTTTTACAAACCTTAGAATGTTGTTTGTCAATTTGTATCCACAATGGACAAAACAATGTCATGTGACAATTTGAATACTGTAGCGTGCCAATGCACCAGATTAAGAGTTAATAGGGCAAAGGCGTTGTGGTGGGGAGGAGCATAGGGAGAGGGGATAAAAGGGGACAGGAGGCAAAAGAACAAGCAAGCATGTTCAGTCCCAGAGACCTGTGTGCACTGCAGAAGATTTAAAAAAAAAAAAAAAAAATTGCCAAGGAGTAAACCCATTGTGGGTGCAAACATTACAATACTAAACCACACTTCAAAAGTTTAGGAACACCAACTGGCCTTGTGTGAAAGTAATCATCCCTCTGAACTTAACAGCTTGCACCACCTTTAGCAGCAACAACTGCAACCAAATGCTTCCTAGAATTGGAGATCAGCCTTTCACATCGCTGGAGGATGTTTGGCCCACATTGCAGAATTGCTGCAGTTCAGGTGACATTGGAGGGTTTGAGCATGAACTGCTCATTTAAGGTCCTGCCACAGCATCTCAATGGGGATCAAGTCAGGACTTTGACTAGGCCACTTCAAAACCCTAATTTGTTCAAGTCATTTTGAGGTAGACTTTCACTTGCATTTTGGATCATTGTCCTGCTGCATAACTCAATTATGCGTCAGATCATGGATTGATTACAAGACAATCCTGAAGGAGAATGTCTGGTCAAGAGCAGAATTCATGGTTCCTTCTATGATGTCAAAGCATCCCCACACCACCACCATGTTGGACTGTTGGCATGAGGTTCTTATTGCGAAATGCTGGGTTGGCTTTATGCCACATAACGGGACCAGCGTCTTCCAAAAAGCTCCACTTTTGACTTGTCCGTTTCTTAGTTAGCAGTGGTTTGCACCTTGCAATTCTCCCATGAACGCCATTTTTACTCTTACTCTTTACTCTTATGGTCAAATCATGAATGCTGACCTTACCCATGGCTAGAGGCCTGCAGTTCTTCAGATGTTGTCATGGGCGTTTCCGGGACTTCCTGCACGGGTCATCACTGCGTCCTTGGAGTTTTGGTAGGCCGGCCACTCCTGGGAAGACCCACAACTTGGAACAGTGATCTCCATTTGGAGAGAACGGCTCTCACTGTGGTTTGCTGCAGTCCCAGAGCCTTGGAAATGGCTTTGTAACCCTTTCCAGACAGATTCAGCAACAACTTTTGTTCTCATCTCTTCTGGAATTTCTTTAGATTGCAGCATAGTGTGCTGCTTGTGGAGACCTTGTAGCCTACTTCACACTGATGGTAAGGTTCTATACAATTCATGTTTAGATACATCCAGGCTTGATTACAGTCAGCCCTGTCGAGTCTGCTCTACTTGAATCCAATTATCATTTAAATTTGGTTAAATGGGTTGATTGAATAACCAAGAGGGCAATTACTTTTTCACACAGGATCAGTTGGTGTTGGATACATTTTGAATAACTTTTCCTTAAATAAAAACTGAAATTTTGTTTTTACTTGGGTTCTCTTCATCTTATTATATTTTGTATGGAGATCTGAAACCATTCAGTGGGACATATGCAAAAATTGTTACAGTGCTGTGAATGTTTGCCCCTTCCTGATTTCCTCAAAGTGCAAGTAATAAAAAGCACCTGGATCGCCACTTTCATGTCAACAGGTATTGGACCAGATTACATTTAAACAATGCATTTTGAAAATATACAAATCACAGATAAAAGTTTCTGAAAGGGCACCATCCTACCAGCATGCCTGTGGCACCACTGCATTATTCTGCTTAATGGTTTCTTCATTTGCTATCTTCACAGCTAAGATTTGTGCAATATGGAAATGTAAAACAAGCGTTAACATTTTTGCCATTTCCAATTTTTAGTTTAATGCACAGAAGACCCCCACAAAGCTTAAATGAATTTACAGCTGAAAATATCACTGAGGAAAAAGCATTTTCCAGGATCATTTAACCAACATAATTTTATATTATGCACTATTCATTAGGTTTAGTCAGTCAATTACATAGAACTGAAAGCAGCAGACTGGAGAGGATCTCCCATTTAGTACGCAGCTAGTAACCAAGTTAGTTGCAATAGAGCGATTTGGTATAATAATTTTGACCAACTCTGAACTGTAGAAGGGAGTCTTTTTAATGTTAAACCCCATGTTAAGCTACTGTTGCGGCATCTTTACTACTTTCAGTAGGATTTAATTCAAATCTCTACACTAGTAGCTAAATGTGACGAATTCTGCAAGTTAGCACCAACGAAACTTCAAACCTTTGTTTGGTAATGCGTTCCAAATCTTTGAAGATAAAAAGTGTACCCTTTGGGACAGTCCTAATATACATGCATGTATATAAAATGATTAGGTTACTCAATTTAATATAGCTAATATTTCTACACCAGAGCCATATGCAAGGCCAACCTATAATAAATCATGAACACTTAAACACTAGCCCTGCGAGTGCCACACAATGTTAAGGTGCTCACACGTTGGGCTACATAAAACACCCTAAGAAGTGTGCGACTCCCTCTTCATAGTTTGTATTCCACTTTTAGGCTACAGTATGTTACACTTTTCAAAAATGTCATTAACCTACATTGCCCTGGAGATGAAATGCATGGCTGGCCAGTCACATGCACAGTGCACATACACACGACACTGATAGGCAGAAATTAATATGCACAGAGTAATTGTCAGCATACCATCAAATACAGGCCTCAAGTGGCCATTCAGGTCTAGGAATTATGGGAAATTCCCTGCAGTTTACCTTTTGCATGACTCGACAGCACAGACTCTCCCAGAGTGGCTGGCTCTCTCAGACTATATCCCGTAAATTTAAAATCAGATTGACAATGACAATTGCAAATTTAGGTAAATTACATTAACAAAATTCAAGCACTTTCACAACCTTGAAAATACCACCTTAAAATGCAAGTATTTAAGCACCCATATGAACCCTGTATATGGCAGTACAGTCTATTAAATCAATGGGATTCAGTATATAGAACTTTTTTTTCAATTTCAAAAACTAGCCTAGTGTCACCTACAATCTTTAACTTCTAAAAATCAAAAGGTTTAAAAATTTAAATCCTACCGTATAGAGATTTGGCAGCATTTCTTGCAGTTCATCCTTGTACTGAACAATGGCTTTCAGGTGCGGTAACTGGTCTTTAATCTAAAAATCAGGGAGTATCATAAAATTAATGAACAATGTACCTTTTGCTTTACAAATTCTTTGCGGGGGGGGGGGGTGCGGGCAGCATAAAAGGCAGATGAAAGTGAAAAGCATTTACAAAACTTTCTAGTAAAAAGTGTAGACCATATTAGCTATGTAAAAGGCATGGCTACCGACAGTAATGACCACCCACCTTGAGGATTTTTACCAGTTGTTTGTGATTCTCCACAAGTAATACATTGGCTTCACAGTGATTGGCCACATACTCACAGGCCTCTGGAGAGTTGGTTGTATAAATTCCAGCAGCTAGACCCCTGCAAGCACAACAGTAACATACTAATCATAGATTATACAAGTACTTGCGTATATAACTGTACAACCTTAGCTTAAGTAGCTTAGTAGAAATGAATCCGAAGATCCTCAACTTCGATCTCTGGTAGGTCTACAGCTAAACTTTACTCAAAGCAGCACATGATTTAAAACAGCTACCCTTAAGATCATTTAGTCATGCTGACCAGTATTTAAAGATGTGCACACATCAGCTAGAAGGGATGAGGGGAGGGGAAGAGGCTTACACAACCCATCTTCCCATATGTTGGTAAAGGATTACCTTAAAATAAAATGGTGTACAGAAATAAAGTCATGCCATTACCCAGCCAAAATAGATCCAACATCCGCAATGAACCACTCTGCCGAGTTGAATCCTAGAATCCCAACACCATGATAACGCTTCAATCCCAACTATTAAAACAAAAGTCAAAAGGGTAGAATACAAACAAGCCAGTTAACAAAAGTTAATGGTAGGTTTACAAATTTAAACAAAATACAGCCAAGGTACTGGCTACCACAACATTCAATAGGTTATTCAATTTAAAATATTAACCATGTTGTATACACCTACACAAGTAGGAAAATCACATTGGACTACTACTTGGTCATCCAATATACTGCAATTTCAAGATTGACCCTACAAAGCTATTTAATTTTAGTCTACAGTACCACATTAAAATAGTGCGATCGAGGTTTTGTTTTAGTCTAGTTTAAAAAAAAAAAAAAAGCTAGGCTAATGGATTTAGGTGAACAAGTTACTCTGCACATAAATCTAATTGCGTCAAAAAGGCATTAAACTTAGCATCGTTTAACTTAAGAGTTATTTTCACAACAGTACAAGTTCAAAAGAAATGCTCCACACGTCTTCAGCAGCACATCTTACTCTGCATTGCATTTTGCATCAGTTTTAATAGTACAGTTACCATGTAACCACAGTTCATCACATTGCTGCCACCTATGCTTCTGTAGTCTAAAGAAAAGTTTCTCCCATTATAGATTTATACTTCCCCCACACCCCCCCCATACCAAAATGCTGCCATGAAAAAGATTTTCATGATGTAGTGATAGCATAGCAAATTTTCATATCCTACAGAACCTCACCAAAATGTAAACATTTCTTAATTTGTGAAATATCGCAAAGACCAAATGGCCCTTAACCCAGTAAAGCAAATTACAAAGTGTTCCCAGGTTTCTGGTTAACAGACCTCCAAACAACCGAGTCACATACTTGACCGTGTTGGGAAACTGGAGTGTGTAACTGGAACCTCAGGTGTAGACACACCTAGGCATTTGCTTTTGTATTCACATGCTATAAAAAAAAACTAACCACCTGATGTGTTGGATTCCTACACAATTCCCATTCAAATAACAGGTTGACCAATTACTTTTCCAAAGCATTTCCAGCATGAATGTGCCAGAACACATTGTTTGTGGTGGATTAACTTTTGTTCCAACAAAAGATCGGCTAAAGGTGGAGAATTTTTTTTTTCCAATGCTATTGCCAAGATTACAATACACATTTAACTTTGTGCAAGAAACCTACAAGCTTGCATAACCAATAAGGAAATGCCATTTAAAAAAAAAAAAAATTAAAAATCTGGGTATTGACTTTTGGTTGATGCAAAGGATTTTTAAAAATGCATTGTATTGCTCAGTAAAATAGACTATTGTCCCATTTATCGGTGGAAAAATGGTTGCCCTCTAAAACCTTTGCAACCCACTCTTCAAGTTACCAGACACCAGTGGAAATTAAAATTGCATTACAACAACACTCCCGTAAACATTTTAGGATAATTATGTGGCAATTAAAGAACAGCCCTAAGCATTGGAGGCAGTTTATTACAAAAGGCATTCAAATATACTGACCTTAAGAAAGCTTTTGGCTGCCATTCTACACTGCTGGTAGTATGCTTTGTAAGTCAGGGTCTCCCACTGACCATCCATCTTGAAACCTAGGGCAGGAAGGTCTCCATATTTCTTCACGGTTTGCTGGAACATCTGATGGACAGTCATGGGGTCTTCAGACCCTGGCCCAGACTCGCTCATCCTCAGCTTCACTGCCCCATCGCCATCTGTACACCAAAACTTCTCTGCTGGGGCCAGAAATGGCACAGACCGGGTAACTTCTACATCTAAGAATTCAGCCTCTGTGGGAGAGACACGACAAGGGCAGCATGCCATGAGCGATTACTACTGCTGCCACCGTCTGCTTCGGAATCTGTTAAGGTTACGGATAAAGCACAAAAGATGCTGCTCTTGGGCTAAAGAGCAGTTTCTACCATTCTCCTGTAGGCAGCTGAATCTGTCCTCATTACACAGACTAAAACAGAACTGGAAAATTACTTCTAAAAAGGTGGAGCAAAAGATGATCAGGTTACCAGGCACAGAGAGGAAGGAATGTACTTAACCCTCTAGCGTATCATTAGACAACAAAGTCTAGTATAATTATTAAAACCAGTTACCAGAAAACTACCTGCATCAGGACAGATCATTTGCATTACATGGCCATAAAAGGCTAAAATATACATTACTTAAAATCAATTCACATTCCCTCACAGATTTTAAATTCATGAGCTTAAACTTTAGCATTCAATCAGGAAAAAAAAGCAGGATTTGGAATATAAGGTTTGAACTAAATGACTAATGGTCTTGTTCAAAATGAATTTCAAGAATGATTAGCACCCAATGACAGATTTAAACCAGGAAAGACCAAGTTTAGATTACAAAGTACAGAAACCCGAGTGCTTGCTTCCTACTTTGAAGAAACTGCTTTCAAACCTATACAATGGAGGGGGGTACATTTTTTTTTTTGTAATAAAGTATTTGAAATGCAAGTCAATCATTTTGTTCAGATATGCACTTAATACACATGCCAGTGTATACAGAATTGCACAATCCCCTATAGCAAAAAATCAGTTATCACTGGAATACATCTCTGCCAAGCAGTTCAGTTTATACACCTTAAACAGAGATTACGCATGAAGAAACTCAGCATTTTCTGACCCAACAGATTACAAAAGCTGCTTTACCTCTGCCCACTGCCGGTCCAACTGGTCCTGAAGATTTTAGGGTCTTTAGCAGAGGTGGGGCTTTAAACTGTAACGTAGCCTGATGTCTGGTTGACAGAAATTCATATTTAGGCTTCTGAACCTTTCTGGGCTCTCTTGCAGATGGGTGTCCATGTACCATGTTATTCTCCTTGTCGGTTACAAAACCAAATGTAGTTTTGGGCGTTGAGGACGGTCTGGGTACTCGTCTCTTCGGAGTCTCCAGAGGTGGAAGAGGGTTCATTTCAACCACCCGAGCCCGAATTCCCCGATTTTCCCACTTCTCAGTCCCCGATTCATCTGCTAAAGTTGAGGAAGTCTGTTCAGCTTCTTCAACAGATGCCGAGTCAGCCAATCTCTTTTTTCCAGCTTTTCTCTCATCCCCCTGATGGATAAGGGAGTTTCCTCCATTGATCATAATACATGAGTAGTTCCCATTTGGTTTTGTCTTGCCATCAAAGGATCCAGTACTCACCACTGAAGGGCTCACAGGCATCTCTTTCAAAAAAGGAGATATATCTACAAAACTTGACAATAAGGGGGGGGGGGTAAATCAAGTCATCAGCAAGATCCAAACACCAAATAAAAGCACAGAAGAACCACAGTGTATGAACACCAAGAAATGCAATTATAGTAGGCGAACTTAACTGTTCTTGCAGCATTGTATATATACACACACACACACACACACACACACACACACACTTTAAAATCACTGCTGAAGACTGAAGTCAAATCAAATGTGTCCAGGCCATTTTAAAATACATCACTGGACAGTTTGAAAACTCCTGATTTTCCAGCATATCATATAGGCCAAGCTGTTCCCATTTTTCAGGAACTACCTGTAGTGTAAGCATTATTGGTATGCATATTAATTTACAAAGTACCTTTTTGAATTATTTTAGTAACTCTAAAAGAAAATATTTGGCTTGAAGGGTTATCTATGGCTTAGATCTATAATTACTACCAAAAATCATTTACTTATTGGTTTCACCAGAACTTCAGTAAAATTATTTTTCAAAGAGGCAATTTTCACTTTAAAATGTTTCGGATAAGCTGACCAAAGAGCAAAAACCATTTAACTTCACTAAAGCTGAATATAGGATAATAGATTAACAATCATGAGGAGTGCTTGAATGAGGATAAAGCAGTTTAAGTTCTATTAAGTTAAGGGAGCATCACAAACCAGAGCTGATCTACATCTCTTGGACACAGGAAAGGTAAAAAGGGGGGTGGGGGATGGTAAATGAAGTAATCCTTACCTGTCAGATCGACTCTCCAGGAAATCCTGCTGCATTCCACTAGGAGAGGCAGTATCCTCAGCTGGGTATCCAACACCATTGACTGACATCTTGAAGAACCACTAAAGATCAAATTCATGACTGTTGTTAAAGAAACTATCAACCAATAGATTTAAAACCAGGGCTTAAAAGAACTCTTGCCCCCCCAAAGAGCAACAAACATACACCTCTGAATATTATCTATCCTTAAAATACAATACAAAACTAATGCTCAAGTAAGTTTCCTTCTGTAAAAAGTTTCAAAATAACATTTCCAGTAAAAAGCGTTACCTTGCAAATTCTGTAACCGAACAATTCAAAGATCAAATTACTATAAAGTTATCCAAGAGATTAAGTGGCATGTAATCCAATACACGTGGTACAAGTAACTTTAAGCATTTTACCCCTGAATAGGAAAAAGAAAAAAACCTTAAGCAGTAACTGGCATTTGCTCGAGTGAATCAGTGGGATTTTAGCAGCAAGTTAATGAAAAAACAAAGGAGTGCTCTACCTAATTTGACTGTAGCTATCCAATGCCCAGAAAACTAATCTGAATGATTAAGATTACTGTAAAAGGAGATAGTCTCCCAATTAAACAACTGCTGCTGTAAAAAAAGTGAAACTTTATATGCATCACATTCATAGGTCTGGAGACTTTTCAGAAAGTATTTCAAAACTCAATGGCCAGAGTTTGCCCTGTACAACCGTCATCTGGCTAAACTCAAGGACTGTTGAAATTCTGAAATCAAAGCCAGCTCTCAATATACCCATTTAAAATCTCTATAGGGGTTTCCCCCCCACCTTTTCAAGCTTTTCTAGGAAGCCAAAAAAAAGGTCACATTCAGTTCATTTTAAATTAGCTACAAAAATCAATGATTAAACTTAACACTTATGCATTAAGGTAAAGTATTCAGCCCTCCAAGGCAGTACTTGGTGGACATACCAAGCAATTACTGCTGTAAGTTTGGACAGGTTTCTCCCGGCTTTGCAGTGCAATTATCCACTAGGAAGTGTAATTTCCCCCCCATTCTTCACCATAAAAATCACTCCAGTTCCGACACGGTCATGGATTGCCAATGCAAAATCTTCAAGTCTCGCCATACATTTTTCAATCCAAGTTTGATCTTTAGACTAGGCCACCGAAGGACATTCACTTTAAACAATTCCAGTGTAGCTCTGGCCTTGTACTTCAGGTTATGGTCTTGGACAAGGGACTTCCCCCCCCCTAAAATCAGAGTATGGATTAATTCTGCACCATCCTTTTGTCTCAGTCCTTACAAGCATCCCAGCCTCTGCAGATTAAAATTTCCATAACATGCTGCTGCCACCACCATGATCTTTGGGATGATGTGGACTCGGTGATGTGCCATATTGGGCTTTTGTCATGTGTAATGCTTTGGCTTTATAAACGTTAGAATTTATAAAGGTTATTCATCCATTTTTCATCTTGTGTGACCACTAAACCTTCTGCCACAGGTCTTACACTTTCACAGTAATGCCTCCTTTCTCCTACATAGAGTGGGATATTGGTGATGCATCAGTGAACAATGAAGCCAATAATGACCTCAAAGATTAGCAAAGTGGCATCCCTTGCCTAATTTCCTTCTTGCCCAAGTGCTCAGATTGGAAGAGCAGCCTAATCATGGTAATGACTGGTTGGTCTGAAGCAGATACCACTTCTGAATGATGGTCTTCACTGTATTCAGTGACAAATGTTTTGGAACCTTTTCCCCAATTTGTGCTTCTCTACCACTTTTTCCACAACTTGTTTAGAAACCTCCTTGGTCTTCATGGATGAGATGTTGCATCATGATTGTAATTTTGAATTTTAAGCCACAACACATTTTCTGAACATTTCCTTGATCCTGAACTGCAGTTAAACCACTGAGGGAGAGAACACTAATTTTGTAACCTTTCAAAATATGTTTATCTGAACTGATTTAGGATTACCATATAGCAAACACTCAAACTGTATTTGAAAATTGAAGTTATTTACATCATATTAGCATTTGTTAGATGGATTAGTTTGGCATAGATATACCTTTAGAATTTTAAAACTTCGTTCCCTCTGCTGCCATCTCAGATGGACGGTTTAACTTGGTTACAATAAAGAGGTGTGGGCCCCGAGGCAAAAGTATTGAAATCTAAAAATGCTCTCATTTCACCATCATGCCATCTTGCCAGTTCATACTAACATTTCAAAAGGGCAGGGTAACCACAAATTGAATTTCCACATTTGGAATCAATACCAGGTTAATCTGGTTAGCCATACATAGCGGAGAAGTCAGTCATTTTTT
This sequence comes from Amia ocellicauda, assembly GCF_036373705.1. Lineage (NCBI taxonomy): Eukaryota > Metazoa > Chordata > Actinopteri > Amiiformes > Amiidae > Amia > Amia ocellicauda. The sequence goes on from NC_089857.1 coordinate 24,444,892, forward strand.
TAATTATACTAACAAAACTTAAAATCAGAATTACAGGTTTCATACCATTAAATGTATATACCCCCAGTACATAAAAATGAGTGGTCATTGTGCGTTCATCATGTTAAGCTACAGAGAAGTTATAGTTTGTTATTGAATCCAATTTTACCATAACACATTTTATAACTCAAATCCCAAATATGCATATTAAATCCAGCCCAATACACAAGTGTGAAGCACACCAGTTTCAGAAAAATAGAAACCCTTAAATTTTAGGAACATGTAGCTTGCAGCACACTGTGGAAATTACTGCATTTATAAACTAGTCCACTCATGCCATGTAATGGTACAAGTCTGATCGTAACGGTGGATTCCTTTTCACGGTTACAAAAAGGACCCGTCATTTTATCCAGAAGTAGATGCTGGCCTTTAATAGAAGGTTAATTTGCTCTTTTGCCCGGTAGGGACTGAATTGGGGGTTTGAAACCGGACAGAACATTGACAGAACACCCACTAAAGGGATTGTGCCCATTGAATTTTGGAACTGTATGGTTCTTACTGGCATCCATAAACACACCAAAAATGCTTATTTGAAAATCTACAACATTCATGAATTTGCTCCAACTCATTTTGAGCAAAACTAAGGCAAAGTTCAAAATTACAAATCCACATTTGTGACAAAAAAAAAAAAAAAAAACACAGCTGGACTTTTGCACAGAATTGAGCAACCCTTGCTCTTTGCAACATGCTTTGCACAACAAACCATACAAAAAGTTGAAAATGTTTTCCCATCAAACAAGAGCCAAGATTCAAAAATAGGCTTTATAGGTTTTAAACGCAAATGAGAGGAAGGAAAAGAGTCTATTCATAGGATTATCACACTGTGTAGTGTACAGATACAATGCATATTATAAGGATATATACATTTTTTTTTTTTAAATCACCACACGGTTTTCAAGTTTAACTTGTGCAAGCATGTACATTTTCTTTCTAAAGTTACAAGCTAGAGGAGAAACCATCGTGTCCAGTTTATAAGAAACACCAACGTTAGCTAAATTAACACCAAATTGATGTACACATGCATAATGGCTTATTTTTTTATCGTCCCCATATTTGGATTAAGCAATATTAGTCTACATTTGAGCAGACCAAAGGTGTAATTTAACCAACTTAGAGACAATTGATTAACCTGGGAGCAAACAATGAACGGTACAAGCTGTAGTGTCGTTTCAGGTAATATACTTCTAAACGGTTCATCCGGTACATCAATCTTTTAGGATAATTGGTGCATACTCTTCAGCACTACTTCAACCAATTCAAGTTCACACGCACCACAATAAATAGCGAGGAGTACAAAGTACACATTTTACAACGTACACTAAATTGTGTTATATAGACACTATTAAATAAGTCATGTCAGTTAGGTTAGGTTATATATACAGCATTTGGAAAGTGATGGGACTCAAAGCATTACCGTTATGAAAAGTGTACAATATCATGCTAAAGGTTACTTTAATAAGTAAATAACCATTACCTTAAACAGCTCACCCACACAGCCAGCTGGTAATGGACAATGGGACAGCAGTTGAGAGTGCCCGCAGAGCCGTGTTTTAAACGCCTGGCCGCGGCTCTGTTGGAACACGTGTGGCTGGCGGAGGTGATGCGCGCTTCTCTACACCTGGCGCTGCTGCTGCTGCTGCTCGTCAGAGAGCAACCAATTATGCGCTTCAAATGCACCCATCTTAAGTGGGATCTGGATTCTTGCAAAACGATTTAAATACTTTACAGGCACGATACACTCATTCATTTGTGTGCCTCATGTTTTCAGTATATTATATTTTGTATTGTTCATAGAAATACATGTTATTCAGTAATAATGTAAAAAATCACGTTTGATTGCCTAATGTTATCGTTTTGGATGGAATCTTCTAAGGCATCTTGTTTAGTTATCCAAAATAGATACATGCATATCATGTATATTATTGTATAATTCATATATTACCCTTTATATATTTAGACTTTATATATATTGATGGTATTTTTCCTAAGAATTCTGATGTAATTCAAAATATACTCAGTGGTCAAAATAGTTAAGCAGATTGCAGATTGTTTCACTTGACCTTAAGATGCAGATATAGAAGAGTAGTATGTACAGAATAGATCATAACCTGTCTGATTATTTCAACAATACTGCAAAACTATCTAGATCACTACGTTACACCAGACAGGATTTGCAATTTTGCCTGGCCTCGATAGCAATTTTTGAAAGCAATAAATGTTGGTAGATGTAATATATAAAGACAGAAAGGCTGTTGATTGTATTTATGTATATAATTATGTAGTCACCTTCCCCAGTTCTGAATTAATTTAATTGAAAAATCTTGAATTTCCATGTCATCAATTGATTATTATTATCATTTGAAAACAATTAAACTTATGTAATTGAGAAAATGATTTTAAGTAAATGGTATACACAACATGAGACACTAAGGTTCTCAGGGTCAGGTTTGGGAATCAGCAGGTTATGGTTAGGGAGGGCATCACAATTTCAAAACCCATTTCTCATCTTTCTGATGCAAGTAACTGAGACTGATCGCTCATGTTACCACATAGGAATTCAGGTAGTTCCTATGCATTTTTTCCTTCACATACTTCCTACTGGAACTGAAACATTCAGACTCATTTAATCTGACCATAGATTTTCTCCATTGTTATGTCTCCATTGTACACTCACTGTACATTCCTTTTCTACTCTGTTTCGGGATCCCTATTTAAAACAACAGTTCCTGATGTTTATCAATTTTGCTGCATAGTTTCACTTAGTTCTGAAATCAGTTTAAATTGCTGACTGAGAAGAAAAAGTACAATCTGTTACACAGCTTGATGTTTCATTCAGCACAGTAAGAGGTAAACATTTACGTATTATAATTGCAAATGGATATGGATAACATAAGCTAATTATTTAAGTATATACATGATATACTGCAAATATACTGCATTAGGAATTCTGTTTAGATTATTTTGAAAAATAATAATATACTAAAAAAAAATAGAGTCCAAATGGAGTCTACTAGAAATCTTGCGTCATTTAAGATTGGATTTTGTGAAGTGCAACATGACCTCTAATACCAACTGTGACATTTTGTGCAGTCATGAAGGTCAAGGGTGATCTGTAAGTAATAATTTTCTTTTCACAACATACAAGATTGGTAATCACATTTATATTACACATGATTTTTGAATGCATAAACAACAATATTTTTTAATCCCCCAACCAAATATTTAGCTGGCTAGTTAAACATATTTTATGCAAAATCATTTTGTAGTGTTGCATTGGAAAAACAAGTTGAAATTCACATACAGGTTTCAAGGTGTCAGCTTGGTAGTGTAGTAGCTATTCCTTTTGCCCTAGGACATACTACAGGTAATCTAATACCTAATAACCTAGTACAGCCATTCGTGTGACACTGGGAAACCTGTAAATTATGCATTGAAAGATCTAATTTGTTAAATAGACAAAACATTGTTCCAATTTCAAGTTTCCAGACAGAAACGTCTTAATGTATTTAATTAGCATTATGCCCTTATTTAATCACGAGGGTTACGTTCTTGAATTATACTCTGGATTACAAAACTGTGTTGTGCAAGTGCTTATTGGAAATAAGGGGTAAGTGGAATTGGCTTCCAAAATGTATGCATAATATGTAAAGCTCAAGTTTAAAAATAAACCAGTACAATAAGTATAGAATAAGAAACATATTTTTATTTATACCTTTTGTACTTATACAAAATATAATAATGGTAATAATAAAGTACTGTACTATACTAATCCTCTGAGTTTGTCTTTACTCTGTTTGCAGTAGCATCACTACATGAAAGAAAGTTTTTCTGAGTTTGTGAGGGGCATGTTCCACTATCCAACACGGACGTTCTCACAGCGAGAGTCACGATGTGGGTATGGACATTGTGATCTTAGTAAATATATACATAACAGATATCTTCTGCATTACTGTAATCACAATAGGTTACTTTTCAACAGGTTAAGTAATATATAAAACCATGCTCCTAAAATGTACATTTTTAGACAGTTATATTTTTAAAGAAATACTTTGGGGGTGTGGTAAAAAAGAAAAAGAAAAATAAAGAACATTATGGTGCACAGCAGTCATGGCATCAAACAATCCATGGCTTAACCTCTTTCTAGTTCTAATGTATTTGCCTGGTAAGCAGTGGATAATGATAGCATCATCCCTTAATAGAGACACTCATACCATACAGGTAATTATTCTGTTTCATTTCCATACTACCATTATCTAGATTTGAATATGGTGTGTTAAATAAACACACACGATATCCTTTTTTGTGTTTCTCCCTGACTGAATGTTTAGCCACCTGAAAGAACATTACAGCACGGGTCTTGATTAAAGCCCCTATTGGCCTTTAAAATTAAACAGATTTTCAAAAGATTTACATGCTTTTCAACAAAGTTTGAGATCATGTGGTTTCTTTTAATTTTAATAAAAGAGGAATCTTAGAAGCATGGCAAAGTTCAAGTGATTTTGTTCTGTAATCATTTTTTTTATGCTGATGTACATAAAAAATACATCTGAATTCAGTGTTAATTGCCAAACTTTTGTGTAACCTTCAATTTAAAAAGGTATTATTGATTTTGTATTATTGGTTTAATACAGAAGATCCTTTAAACAGGCACTGCACAATGGGTAATTCAGATATTGTTTTATCTATAGCATAAATATACAACACGTCTTAACCAATATACACTCACCTAAAGGATTATTAGGAACACCATACTAATACTGTGTTTGACCCCCTTTCGCCTTCAGAACTGCCTTAATTCTACGTGGCATTGATTCAACAAGGTGCTGAAAGCATTCTTTAGAAATGTTGGCCCATATTGATAGGATAGCATCTTGCAGTTGATGGAGATTTGTGGGATGCACATCCAGGGCATGAAGCTCCCGTTCCACCACATCCCAAGGATGCTCTATTGGGTTGAGATCTGGTGACTGTGGGGGCCAGTTTAGTACAGTGAACTCATTGTCATGTTCAAGAAACCAATTTGAAATGATTCGACCTTTGTGACATGGTGCATTATCCTGCTGGAAGTAGCCATCAGAGGATGGGTACATGGTGATCATAAAGGGATGGACATGGTCAGAAACAATGCTCAGGTAGGCCGTGGCATTTAAACGATGCCCAATTGGCACTAAGGGGCCTAAAGTGTGCCAAGAAAACATCCCCCACACCATTACACCACCACCAGCAGCCTGCACAGTGGTAACAAGGCATGATGGATCCATGTTCTCATTCTGTTTACGCCAAATTCTGACTCTACCATCTGAATGTCTCAACAGAAATCGAGACTCATCAGACCAGGCAACATTTTTCCAGTCTTCAACTGTCCAATTTTGGTGAGCTTGTGCAAATTGTAGCCTCTTTTTCCTATTTGTAGTGGAGATGAGTGGTACCCGGTGGGGTCTTCTGCTGTTGTAGCCCATCCGCCTCAAGGTTGTACGTGTTGTGGCTTCACAAATGCTTTGCTGCATACCTCGGTTGTAACAAGTGGTTATTTCAGTCAAAGTTGCTCTTCTATCAGCTTGAATCAGTCGGCCCATTCTCCTCTGACCTCTAGCATCAACAAGGCATTTTCGCCCACAGGACTGCCGCATACTGGATGTTTTTCCCTTTTCACACCATTCTTTGTAAACCCTAGAAATGGTTGTGCGTGAAAATCCCAGTAACTGAGCAGATTGTGAAATACTCAGACCGGCCCGTCTGGCACCAACAACCATGCCACGCTCAAAATTGCTTAAATCACCTTTCTTTCCCATTCAGACATTCAGTTTGGAGTTCAGGAGATTGTCTTGACCAGGACCACACCCCTAAATGCATTGAAGCAACTGCCATGTGATTGGTTGGTTAGATAATTGCATTAATGAGAAATTGAACAGGTGTTCCTAATAATCCTTTAGGTGAGTGTACATGGTAACATTCAATAGTAAATGTATATGGTTTAAAGGGAGACTACTATGACATTAAAGGCAGGCAGACAGACAACAAATGAACACTGAAGACAAAAAAGGCCTCAGGCACAAGAAAAGAGTACAATGACACAGAGAACTATGACAATCAAATATGCATACAAATGTAGATGTTGGGCAAGAGACCTTTATTTTATTTTTAATAATAATGATGCATTATATTTAGCTTTTTTTTTAACTATATGTTTGTTTTATAAAATGAGGCATATATTCACAATTTCATTTACAGTAGGTTATGGTTTTCTTCTTCAGTCGATTAGATTCCATTCAGTTAAAACATTTGATATCAAATAACAATTGATTTGGATATCTGCCCTAGTGTTCCTTAATACAATCTGAATTAGTTAATCTATTATCCTGTTTGCCAATGTAGTGAGAAATCAAATAGACTCAGCAAGCTGGAGATGTGTGTAGTTTACTGCTGGGGAATGACCTCCAGTTTCACTCACATGATTAAGACAAACATGGTGTCACAAATCAGGCCACTGGAACAGAGTTCAGATATCAGGAGATGGTAGCCTTTGTGTGTAAGTGCTACGGTTTTCATTTTAGACAGTTGCAACAGTGTGTATGATCTCCTGTGTGCAAGTGCTCATTGACATTAAGGGTAGACTCAATTATAAATTATTTTAATGTAACTTTATACACAACTTTTTTCATAGCAATACAGTCCATTCCCTTACCACAGTTGAACATATGTGTGTTAATAACAGTGACATACCATGATACAAACAAATCTGCTAGTTTTAAACATTTCTTCCTGCTAACCAGGAGGCCAAGTCAGCTGTCGTCCTCCCAGTACATGGATATGAAGGTGATAAACAGACTGTGCTCCATGCGTCCCATCATTAATAACTGAAAGACAAATAAATGTTTAAGTGAGACCATGTCTGTCATGGCCTGAACAATTAAAAGTAACTTCTACATTCAGTCTCCATCACTTCACACTGATAGTGAGTGAGTTTACATTTGCAGCATGCAATCTAGTCACACACAAATCTAATTTACTTGCAATAGTTTGTACAGTATTTCACAAATGGCTATGCATTATTGCTAAATGTCTATGCATAACTTATTTCACAAAGCATAAATATATAATCTGTTCTGTACGTTCGTGTTTTAATCTTTATGGTAAGACTGCACAATTCTTCACTTTGAGAATGTTTAATCTTCTACTGCTTTAAAAGTTAGAAGCTATGGAATGTCAAGGAAATTGGACACAACTTGTAACTTCAGATAGAGAGATTATAACACTGTCAGACAGGAAACACCAAATGAAAGTTAACCTTAGCAAAGATGGATTAATTATTAAATAAAGCAAACAGGTATGTCAGCCCCATGCAGAGTAATGAATTAACTTAACTGATACTGTCTGGCATCTCTGGACAAAATAAAAAAGCTTCAGTTAAACAACAACCAAATTCACATTCTACTGGCAACGTTGAAATTGTAGACCACAACACGTACAGATTTCCTCTTTTGTAGACAAATTTGTCAGTGAAGAAAAACACAAAACAGAGACAATATTTAGAAGCCATATCTTTCTCCAAGCTTGTAAGGACTTACATATAATTGATTCACTTACCCACTCTGTAACCTTCCTGCAATCCCTCTTTGTTTGCCACATTTTTAGCCACAATCAAGAGATGACCTAAAAGCTATATTAAAACAAAAACAGAATGGTTTTAAGAAATACTAAAAAGAGCTGAATACATGTTTACACGTACAACAATTATGATGGAACTCTGCTTTGAAGAATAAGGAGCAAACAAGAGAGGAGACAAAGATGTTTTTAGAAAGACCAGTAAAGTTCACATGATTTTGGAAACTGTGAACTGTTTATGCATTGGTATGTATTATTCACTGAAAAAGTAGAGGGGCTGGCTTATATTGTATTCTATAATAGAAGCATTAGTTCAGATGGTACATCTCATAAAGCTACAACTATTATTATTATTATTATTATTATTATTATTATTATTATTATGATTTAATTCTTAGCAGAAGCCCTTGTCCAGGGTGACTTACAAAATACAAGAGCAATACCAACTGCTACCAATACTGCACTTTAAAACTCCTTAAAGTCTAAATTAAAACTTAAACACACCGAGTTGTAAATTGATCATTACGAAGTTGCATTCCCTCTTGTTTATAATTGGAACAAAGCTGCAGTACTAATGTACTAATTCATTATGTCATGCCATCTTTGTAGCATATGTGCACTGGCAAGGTACTGGGTGAATTAATGGAATCTTCCTCTGTAAAGCTGTATTCAAGCTCGGTCTCCCAATATGAGCTATATGTGTTAGTAATGAATAACAATAACAGCATGTATCTTCAGCATGTCATTTAAACATCCCACGCAATGAGTTTAGATCTTCAACATACGACTGCAGATTTTTTTTTTTTAATGATATTTGTTGTGATTAAGGCAATTTGTGGGAAAACAACACAACGTTATATTCCACGTCATGTTAAACACACTTTTTGGAAAACATATTTTGATACTGTACTGCAGATGTGCAAACTGGTGTGCAATAACAGTGAGCAGCCAATCAGTATTAGACATTTTCTGCACAGGTTAATAAAGTACCAATAGTAATCCTGACATACATCTAAGAATTACATACATACATCGAAGTCCATTCAGTATAAGGCTAACTTGAAAATACATAGCAGCTTCCTTTTGTACCAAGTAATCAACTGACATTGGCACAATAGTTCAAAAGTGAGTATTTTCCATGACATTAGGCAGTTATAATGTAACCTTTAAGATGGTGTGATGCTATGAGCTCTACACATTAGTACTGTTGTAACCCACAAGCAGACATAATCACCCATATTACCTGTGCTTCATCATCTTTGGCCTCACTGATTCTTGGGATAGGAGTCCTTGGAATTACAAGAAAATGCACAGGGGCCTGGGGACTAATGTCTCGAAATGCGAGGCACTGCAAATTACAACAACAAAACACAGCAGCAATGTCACAATTATTGGAACGACAAATTAGGCTGAACCCTTTCAATCTCAGGAAAAATAAGTTATATAATATGAAAAAGTCATGCTTGAGATATTATATATGATTTTTAATAACCTATATGTCTTTGTTTTGCAACTTGTATTTGGCTTTCTGTTACTACATTTTTTTATTTTATAACAACACTTTAGTAATATATCTAAAGCTGAGCAAGTTCTATTTCAACTCCTTATTTATAACAATATACATTTAAACATATTTGCGGTTTCACAAAAGGATGCCCCCAGAATATTTAGAGGGGACTGATGGACTGAGATTTGATTATTAATATGCACTGATTATTCTTATTCCACGGCTTAAGGGATTATAGATTCCCTGCCACCATGGCACATGACATTCCCAGTGTAGGGTTTGGGAATTCAGGGGAGGTCTATTCAAGTAATGATGATTTCTCTCTGTAATTTACCTTCTCATCCTCATAAATGATGTCTGCAGGTATGGTCTTGTCAATTACTTTGGAGAAGATTGTGGGAACATGGTTTCCATATTTCCTTCTTGCTTCTTCTGCCAAACGAGCTTTATTTACTTCACCGTTAGATGTCACTCCAGTGCAGTACCCTCTCTGTCTCAAAAAGGTGCATACAATGTTATCAGCTTCACGTAATTATGTATACACTGTACAATTATTTTTGAATTATTTGCTAGAGAGAGAAGTTCATGCGTCCTTGTTTTATGTTAATGACTGTAATTATACATAATGGTAATGGCCTTTTGTATAAATTAATGTCAACACCTTAACTTAAATACAGACTGTCCGTGTCCCTGGGTGAAGTTCAAAGGAATACAATTTATATTGATTTCAGTGCTAAATATGACATTTCATTGGAATTTACACAATTGCTGTTTTGTAACAAATTAAATGTGAGTCTATTGTCCCACATAATATTTCATTAACTTATAAAGAACGGAAAATATAAACTACACTTTAAGAACCTGGTTTTAATTACATGGTGCATATTCTTGACTTTATATGCAGTCTAGTTATCCGACGATGCAAAACACGGTTAACACGCCATGTTTGACCTGACAAACACATCCATACTTATGGTTTGCATACCTCCCAACAGCTTGTAAGTCTAGTAGGTGCAAAAAGCAATGCGGCGACATTAACGAAGTTTACTTTCACAAAACGTGTCGGTAAATTCAACAAATGCATGCTTATCTTTAACCTCAATATTTCAACCCAGAGCTAATAAACACAACCAATTCCTCCACCAGAAACTTAAGTGCAGCTTGATTGGACGAGCAAATAGAGTCCTGCAATATAATACATTTTGATTGGTGCATTGTTATTTCAGTCTATAAAGTTGGACATTAAGTAGATTTAAATATGCAAGTTACCCCAATAGCATGTTGGTGTGATATCGTGCTCAAATGTATTAATACGTTACATCACAATGGAATAATTGTCGTTAGTTTCATCTCGCCTGTGCTGCAGTTTTTGAAGCTGACAGGCACTTGTTTCACTTTCAGTACAGCGTCTCCATCAGGCGGCTACATATGTGCATTACATAGGCTGCGGAAAATAAATCCATGCACATGCATGTGTATACCTACTTGGGCTACATATATAATTATTTTGATAATCAGACTATTAAAGATTTTAAATCCAAATTTAAAAAAAACTGCAATTTAATTTTGATTGCAAATCACAAGAAAAACATAAAGCAAACATGTAATGTTAGGGGTATCTGTTAGTATTAATATAAACTATGACTTGGCTGATGAGGCTATAAAAACTATTAAAGGCATTTACGAACTATGGGACAGCTGTAAATATATTGAAGATTTTTCAACATTTATACATCGCAGACCCCGATTTTAACGTGCGCTTCTTTAACTCGATGTTGATGTGAGAGAGGCTGCGTTCACGACACGGAGACTTTCCTGGACGTGTTCGTATAGCGCAGCTTCCGCAATTCTGCACAGATCTGCGATGCTCCACCAATGGGATTGGTGGAATTCTGCAGACCTGCGCAGAGCTGCTGAATTCTGCACATCAAGAACGCGACCTCTAAGCCAAAGCATGCGTTACTTCGTGGCGTTTCTTCTGCCTGAGTTCATACAGATGACGAACTTGGACAGGTTTGCCACAAAGTCTGTCCAGATCCTGCGTAGACACGGAATTGCGGAAACTGCGCTACAGGAACGCCACCAAATGTCTGCACAGCCGCGCAGCTGGTCAAGGTGCACCTGCGCTGGAGCAGACCCATTTAAACAAGGAAGAGCGCTTTGACACAGAGGGGTGCGCTACTGCCACCTAGACTGGGAGTGTAGATTGCATGCGAGACTATCTTTCCCCCCAGAACTTATCATAAAATAAATGGTGAAAACATTTATTTTACTTTATTAAGGGAGGAGTTTTAATTGATACGAGAAACACTGCAGTGCTTTACTGTGACTGTTTCTTTGATGATTGTTTTTAACTGCTTTTAAAAGCTATTTCCGTATTTGCTGTGCATTCCCTCCACCAAAGGTATCCATGCTACGTCTGCGCAGGACAAAAAGCGTCGTGACGTTGTATTTGTCATTCCGTTTACATCTCGTGAGAGTTTCAATACTCGATGCTACTATACAAAAATGGCGGCGTCCAGTTGGGTGTCCTTGCACCCACATTTCTCTAAGAATGCATTTGTTCATACTTTTGGAAGGGTTTCGAGGGGTCTCCACGCAAAGCCTTCAGTCACAGAAGCGGTGTACCCTCCAATAACACCATCTCCAACGGCGAAAAGTAAATCCGCTAAGAAGCGGAGGGAAGAGGCGTATCACAATGAAGTGCGATCCGCGGCGACGGTGCAAGAGAAACTCAGACTTCTTACTAAACTCCAGCGAAGGAAGTATGTGCTGTACCCGCAAACATTTGCATTGAATGCGGACAAATGGTACCAGCATTTTACCAAGACTGCATACCTACCGGGCCTTCCAGATGCGCTGTATCTCGGAGGTGATGCTAAGGCCAGCGAGGGGACCAGCAAGGCTTCCCCAGTGGCGGGCCAACACACCTCGGCCGTCATTGACAGTGATGTGTCCAACGAGCTCCGATCCCTTGTCTGTAATGCACTCTTACAGGAGAAGTATTACATGGAAAAAAGAAAACCATTCCTGCATAGAGAACAGGAGCATTTAGTTGCGCCTTTTCTGGTTAACCTGGTATCTGGTGTTACCACAGCGTTAGCTAAATATAACCCTGTCCTGAACATGTCCAACCTAGGTAAGGTGAATCTTATCCTGTTTCTTTATCCTCTCCCATTTACGTATTTTATGGCATCTTAACCATGTGGTACAATGGTAATGCTATATATAAGGAAGCATGCTCTTTTTAAAAAATACAATGCGTGATAAGACGCATGCTTGGATGTGCTTCCAGATTTTGGGCCTCAAGTGAACTTCTATTGGATGCGTGGAGAAACAACTGTCCCCCGGGGCCACCGCAGGAATCGAGTCGATCCCATCAGATTTCAGATTGACGACAAACCACACAGTCAGCTACGGCTGCCAAAACAGCTGCCAGAGGTAAGTTCCTTCTTTGTGTTAAGAGAAGTTGAGAGTTGATGTTTGGTGACAGGAAATGTATAATTAATCTTGTTCTGCAGTTTATTTGTTCTTCATCATTGTGGATTTCACGAAATTAACCTACACATGATTGCAGTTTGAAATCTTCTAGGCTGCAATGCGTTTTCTCCTTGATGAAATTGTTCTTACCTAGTATGTTGTTCTTTGTATTTTTTTATTTACATCCTTATTCTGTTGGGATTTAAGTAATTAATGTAATTTTTAACTTCTAGAATGTTTTACAGGAGTAGCCAGTTAAAATGGCAGCTTGTAGGAAAAGCAGAAGCAACAATAGTTGAGCAGTGTAAATCAAAACCCAATAGTTTAGAACTGCATAAAACGGGAGGAAATTATATTGGAATCCCACTGTAGTTGTAAAATAGAAATTGCCCCACAATGGGTCTTTCTTACTCCAGTTAATTGTTTTTTACCTTTCTACATTACCCCTTGTAAATGTATAAGCTTTTTTTTTTTTTTATAACATAAGAGTTTACAAACGAGAGGAGTACATTCGACCCATGGTGCTCGTTTGATGTCCATTAATAACTAAGTGATACAAGGATCCTATCCAGCTTCAACCACATCGCTGGGGAGTTTTGTTGTTTAAAGAGTGTGAATGATTGTAATCGCTGTAGCTTAGTTTATTTTTGTCAAAAAACTAACAATTTGTATTCCTTATTTTTTTGTATACAATTTTCTTCAATGTATAGGCTACATCCTGCCTTCTCCTTATCAGAATTTTAATAATTTACCATATATCTGTGTTATATGTGTGTGTGTGTGTACAGTACCGTTCAAAAGTTTGGGGTCACTTAGAAATGTCCTTGTTTTTGAAAGAAAAGCAAATGTTTTGTCCATTAATAAAACATCAAATTGATCATAAATAGTGTAGACATTGTTAATGTTCTAAATGACTATTGTAGCTGGAAACGGCTGATTTGTAATGGAATATCTACATAGGCATAGAGGCCCATTATCAGCAACCATCAGTCCTGTGTTCCAATGACACGTTGTTTGCTAATCCAAGTTTATCATTTTAAAAGGCTAACTGATCATTAGAAAACCCTTTTGCTATTATGTTAGCACAGCTGAAAACTGCTGTGCTGATTAAAGAAGCAATAAAACTGGCTTTCTTTAGACTAGTTGAGTATCTGGAGCATCAGCAATTGTGGGTTCGATTACAGCCTCAAAATGGCCAGAAACAAATAACTTTCTTCTGAAACTCGTCGGTCTGTTCTTGTTCTGAGAAATGAAGGCTATTCCATGTGAGAGATTGACAAGAAACTGAAGATCTCGTACAACGCTGTGTATTTCTCCCTTCACAGAACAGCGCAAATTGGCTCTAACCAGAATAGAAAGAGGAGGGGGAGGCCCCGTGCACAACTGAGCAAGAGGACAAGTACATTAGAGTGTCTAGTTTGAGAAACAGATGCCTCACAGGTCCTCAACTGGCAGCTTCATTAATAGTACCCACGAAACACCAGTCTCAATGTCAACAGTGAAGAGGTGACTCCGGGATGCTGGTTTTCTAGGTAGAGTTGCAAAGAGAGAGCCATATCTCAGACTGGCCAATAAAAAGAAAATATTAAGAACACATATCGTGGACAGACGAACCTAAGTTTGAGGTGTTCGGATCACAACGAAGAACATTCGTGAGACACGGACCAAATGAAAAGCTGCTGAAGGAGTGCCATCTGTCAAGTATGGTGGAGGCAATGTGATGGTCTGGGGGTGCTTTGGTGGTGGTAAAGTGGGAGATTTGTACAGGGTAAAAGGGATCTTGAAGAAGGAAGGCTATCACTCCATTTTGCAATGCCATGCCATACCCTGTGGATGGCGCTTGATTGTAGCCAATTTCCTCCTACAACAGGACAATGACCCAAAGCACAGCTCCAAACTATGCAAGAACTGTTTAGAATACCAGCTAACTGCTTCTTCCCTGTCTATAATGGAGTGGGCAGCACAGTCACTGGATCTCAACCCTATTGAGCTGTTGTGGGAGCAGCTTGACCGTATGGTATGTAAGAAGTGCCCATCAAGCCAGTCCAACGTGTGGGAGGTGCTTCAGGAAGCATTGGGAGAAATCTCTTCAGATTACTTAAACAAATTGACTAGAATGCCAAAGGTCTGCAAGGCTGTAATTGCTGCAAATGGAGGATTCTTTGATGAAAGCAAAAGTTTGTAGGACACAATTATTTCAATGATTTTTAATTGAAATAATTATTTCTAACCTTGTCAATGACTATATGTCCTATTCATTTTGCTATATTTCCTATTCAAACTCATTCAATGTATGTTTTCATGGAAAACAAGGACATTTCTAAGTGACCCCAAACTTTTGTACAGCTGTGTGTGTGTGTGTGTGTGTGTGTGTGTGTGTGTGTGTATATATATATATATATATATAATATACACAATGAGGGGAAAAAAGTATTTGATCCCCTGCTGATTTTGTACGTTTGCCCACTGACAAAGAAATGATCAGTCTATAATTTTAATGGTAGGTGTATTTTAACAGTGAGAGACAGAATAACAACAAACAAATCCAGAAAAACGCATTTCAAAAAAGTTATAAATTGATTTGCATGTTAATGAGGGAAATAAGTATTTGATCCCCTTCGACTTAGTACTTGGTGGCAAAACCCTTGTTGGCAATCGCAGAGGTCAGACGTTTCTTGTAGTTGGCCACCAGGTTTGCACACATCTCAGGAGGGATTTTGTCCCACTCCTCTTTGCAGATCCTCTCCAAGTCATTAAGGTTTCGAGGCTGACGTTTGGCAACTCGAACCTTCAGCTCCCTCCACAGATTTTCTATGGGATTAAGGTCTGGAGACTGGCTAGGCCACTCCAGGACCTTAATGTGCTTCTTGTTGAGCCACTGCTTTGTTGCCTTGGCTGTGTTTTTTGGTTCATTGTCATGCTGGAATACTCATCCACAACCCATTTTCAATGCCCTGGCTGAGGGAAGGAGGTTCTCACCCAAGATTTGACGGTACATGGCCCCGTCCATCGTCCCTTTGATGCGGTGCAGTTGTCCTGTCCCCTTAGCAGAAAAAAAACCCCAAAGCATAATGTTTCCACCTCCATGTTTGACGGTGGGGATGGTGTTCTTGGGGTCATTCCTCCTCCTCCAAACATGGCGAGTTGAGTTGATGCCAAAGAGCTTGATTTTGGTCTCATCTGACCACAACACTTTCACCCAGTTCTCCTCTGAATCATTCAGATGTTCATTGGCAAACTTCAGACGGGCCTGTACATGTGCTTTCTTGAGCAGGGGGACCTTGCAGGTGCTGCAGGATTTCAGTCCTTCACAGCGTAGTGTTACCAATTGTTTTCTTGGTGACTATGGTCCCAGCTGCCTTGAGATCATTAACAAGATCCTCCCATGTAGTTCTGGGCTGATTCCTCACCGTTCTCATGAGCATTGAAACTCCACGAGGTGAGATCTTGCATGGAGCCCCAGACCGAGGGAGACTGACAGTTATTTTGTGTTTCTTCCATTTGCGAATAATCGCACCAACTGTTGTCACCTTCTCATCAAGCTGCTTGGCGATGGTCTTGTAGCCCATTCCAGCCTTGTGTAGGTCTACAATCTTGTCCCTGACATCCTTGGACAGCTCTTTGGTCTTGGCCATGGTGGAGAGTTTGGAATCTGATTGATTGATTGCTTCTGTGGACAGGTGTCTTTTTTATACAGGTAACGAGCTGAGATTAGGAGCACTCTCTTAAAGGGAGTGCTCCTAATCTCAGCTCGTTACCTGTATAAGACACCTGGGAGCCAGAAGTCTTTCAGATTGATAGGGGATCAAATACTTATTTCCCTCATTAACACGCAAATCAATTCATAACTTTTTTGAAATGCGTTTTTCTGGATTTTTTTGTTATTCTGTCTCTCACTGTTAAAATACACCTACCATTAAAATTATAGACTGATCATTTCTTTGTCAGTGGGCAAACGTACAAAATCAGCAGGGGATCAAATACTTTTTTCCACCACTGTATGTGTGTGTGTGTGTGTATATATATATATATATATATATATATATATATATATATATATATAAAATCCTTTTGATAATAATAAAACTAAATGCCAGCTGAAGTTACTTCTGGATTTGCATCTGCTGCATTGTATTGACATTCAGATTAGCATTATGATGTGCTTTGTAGAAACAAGTCTGGTAATAGATCAGGAGGAAAATGGCTCTAGCACTATAGATAATTATTCTAGTGTTTTTTGTTTTTTATCATGCTTTTTTTTTTTTTTTAAGTTTATGCCACTGGAAGAAACGGGTTTTGCAGATGTACCAGTGATCAATCTTGCACCAGACCTACTGCCAATGTTCAAAAGACAATATGATAATAACATCTTCATAGGTAAGGTTTCTGTGAATTCTACTGCACAATTTAAAATAGTTATGAAATAGTTTTGTCCAAAACATGTAATATAGAAAATACAATGCATTTAAAAATGTAATGTCTGAATTGCCTGCAAAGCATGAGGATGTACAATCATTTAAATTAAAAAAATTAAAGTACCTGCTGTAATTTTTCAATTTGTGTTGGGCAATAAGCATACTCCTTGCCATTTCAGTTAATAAAACTACGGTTTATATGTAGTGAAGTTCCTATTAATAGAATGCAAAATAATGTTAGACCTGATTTATCTTTAACAGGTTCCAAGGTAGCTGATCCATGCTGTTATGGTCATACACAGTTCCATCTTGTTGGGGATAGGTTGAGGAGGGACAAGCTTATTAAATCAAACCTTGCTGACCAGATTGAAGTTGGCTTACGAGCCAATGCCATTGCAAGCCTCTTTGCCTGGACTGGAGCTCAGGCTATGTATCAAGGTGGGTGTATTTTGAATTGTAGGAATATACTCTTATCTAGGACTGTCACGATTCATCAAGTAACTTGAGTAATTTGACAAAAAATCCTCGATTACAATTTACTGCCTCAAGGCTTCGTTCTATTAACCCTCAGAGCGCTGAGCTGACAGCATTACAGTGCTCTCACACACCACGGTGCTTGGTATAGCGCAGCAAATTACATAACTTTACATACATAATTATACAGAAATGTGCATTAGCCAAGAAACCTGTTATACAGACACCATTTTTATACTCAAAATAACGTTGTTTTCAAAATGAACCCGGCTTATAAACACTTAAAATATATATATACCAATCCCCAAAATGTTATTTTTAAAATACATAAAAACACAGATGTATACAAATAACTGTTCAAGAGATCTCAGTTTTGCAAAAAGCACACCTATCTAGAAGCTCATCAGAACTGCAGGCAAAACAACAAAAACAAATCGGCCAGTTGGGTTGCTGTGTTGAGTAAATATAAAAGCATCTTCAAATGGAATTCATATTATTGTTGTTGTCGTTATTACTACCAATAATATTTAATCATAACAATAATAATAAATGTACATTGCTTACTGTGCATTAATTCTTCTTTAGTGCATTAGTTCTTTCATCTTTGCTGAGAAATCAGCCCGGGTTTGTTATGCTGAATTCATCTCGGACTATTACTATTCTGTGTATTTCTTAATCTTAGCGATTTTCCTTTGTGTCAGTTCTGTAATTTTGGGTTGAAAGGGGGATTCTGACATTCAGGTTGACCAGCTGAAATAAACTAGAAACGTCTTAATCTCCCAGCTAACGCACAACGTTGCCAACAGGGCTGTACCTTCACCCCCTTGTATCTACATTCTTGTGATACACTTCTGCCCCCCCCCACCCCCCCCAATCGCTGTCATAATGGTCTACAATACTGAAAATTGTGCTCAATTAAAAGTTTACAATACAAAAACAAATTGCTTAATTCGGTTGTATTGGTCTCCGAAGCAGTACAATTAAAAACAACACAAACGGCACTTTTAGCGCATCGCTATTTTTCCCATCTCCTAAGACTGACGGGTTATTAATAATAATAATAATAATATTATTTTTTAATAAATTTTTTTTTTACATCTGTTTGTTTTAAAAGCTTTTTGGTTGGTTAACACTCGACAACAACCTTATTTGATATAGTTTAAAACAACTTAGACTAATGTTTATTTAACAATGTAAAAATTCCTTCCTATTAGAAGACTTATGGAAATGGCATAATAACTGCAGTAATAAGCATACCTCTCAACTCTCATGCATCTCCTGTCAGACTCGTATTATTGTTTCCTGATAGTCACAACTTGTTTGTCACAATTTCAAATTAACTAGGTTGTTACAATTTGTTTATATTGGAATGTTTTGCAATTAAATTTGTAACTGACCCACCAAAATGTTTTCTGGTCACGACAGATCTAATCTAGCTAATTTATACAATCTACTTAACTAAACAATTTACTTTTCCACATTTCCAAACCACACTCAACTAGATTAGCGGTCTACGTTTGGAAACATACCTGTGAGTTCAAGTGAATAAAAAATAAATGGCAATAACCGGCTATGTATGTAGCTTAATATTAATTTGTTTGTTGCGGAAGGGTGTTTGGTGCTTTTGCTTTGTCAATGTATTTCCATGCAGAACTTCTCTGTGAGGAAGCCATTGGTCACGTTCTTGTAGCACAGATTTCTGCAGATCTGCTCGGATCTAAAGAATTCCACCAATTCCATTGGAAATCTGCGCTACATGAACTGGACCATTGTTAGCCAAGGTACATTCTAGTTTAGCTAGTCACAGACACTAAATAACAAATCCCACCCTATCATCAATCTTGATTTACAGCTACATAGAGAGCCAATCAACAGTACAGGCTTTAAAATAAAATCAATATATATATTTTTTTACTATCGAATGTTGGATTTACTTGTCGTTAATGGCCATTATTAATGAATAGTCTAATTTTTGATTATTCGGTCTCATCCCTACTTTCCATGCTCATACTGCTGTTGCTACTTGAGTGTTTATAAAACGTGGGTAAACCTAACGTGTTTCAAAAAGAGGTTAAACATTTTGTGAAATGTTCTGCTTCTTCTTGCTGAACCACTGATCAGGTAAGCTATTTTTCTGCAGATTGGATGATATGTAATGTGACAGATCTTTTAATAGAATTTATAGTTATTTATTCAACATTTCATAATGAATAGGAAGGGTAAAGGCTACCATTATTTTTGTATATTCTCCATGTATTTGCACTATATAAACACTTAGAATAAATCACAATAAAAGCCTTGTTCCAGGTCAAACTGTTTTACATTTAACCATTTTAAAATATTTTATCAGCTTAGTGCAAATTCCTATTTTATCTTTATAATTTGAGAACATTTTTTAAAATCAAAAAAATAATCCAGCCTATGTCCACTAAACCTCTAGGCTAAGTGCTCCATCATAACATTTTGCAGGTTAAAAAGCTCCCATTTAGAACCACAAGAAAAATATAGATTTTGGTGAAAATGTTGCATTTATAACACTGTAACCTTCCATATTGCAAAATGCTCAATATTGGGTTGTATTCTTTTCTAAGACGCTTTTCAAAGTCTTACAAATTTGGGAAATTTTAAGGTGCAATGTGAGGATATTGATACTGACCATAACATTAATTCTTACTTTTGGCAGACCTTTGCACAAAGGTGACTCTCATTTAAGAGATTTTCAAATTAGAAAGAAAAATAAGATAGAATACAATATAATAAGTAATGCATTAAAACTAAATCATGGAGCAAACTCAATTTGAAGATTTTGTTTTTAATCCATATTAAATGTAGAAGTGTTTTACAGTTGTAAAAGCTTATGAATTCACTTATTTTACCCATATTTATTTATGCTTCCTAAACAGGGTTCTGGAGCCATGAAGATGTGACGCGTCCATTTGTATCCCAGGCTGTAATCACAGACGGACAGTATTTTTCGTTCTTCTGTTATCAGTTGAACACCCTGGCTCTCACTGTGCAGACTGACCTAAACAACCCCAGGAAGAATATGTGCTGGGGTACCGAGAGCATGTGCCTGTATGATGAGATCAAGGATGGAGAGGTGATTGGGTGGAATGACAACGTTTTGAATCTGCTGGTTCAGTTCCTGATGAACAGACCCAATGTAATGTGAAGATTGAATTAGTCTACAGTATGCACTTCAGATCTGTGTTAAACAAACAAACTCGTATTGATAAAAGCTGTAACTTATTCCATAATAAAAGAGATTTCAATTATTTTTTTTGTTGCTTACATTTTTATATATTTACAACTGAAAATAAAATATTTTGGATGCACAAAATTGGTTTAAATTAACTAAACCTGGGAATGTCACCTTGTAAATCTTAGTAATTAAATACCACAGGGATCTGGGGAGCAGTGGTATGTTTCTTAGATGGTGAGTTCTGGCATTTATGTATAAATTGTGCATCTGTATATGCCTATAATTTGTGCTTATGTAACATCCATTCTTTTCATATGAATTTACTATACACCTCTTATAATGTTAAAAAAAAACCTCCCCAGATGGTTGAATGGAGCCATGGAACTTCTGCAAAAACAGAGACTAAGGAGGGATGTTGGTTTTTAATGTTGTATGCATGTACTTATTTAAAATTCCTTCTAAAAACATTTATATTTATATAACAATATATATTGTTTCTTTATACCGTACAGTATCTTGTTATTACTGAATGAATCTCAATGAGTAGCTTTCTTTCATGCTTCTACATCTCACACATCCAAATTATTTGATTAGAGAAGTCTGGTGTCAATAAAGTGATAAGGGTGTATTTGCTTCTATAGCAGAAGCAAAATATTTTGTGGCAGAAATTCATTCATTTTAAGAGAAAAAATACTCTGCTAGTGAAAGTGCCTTTCCAACAGATTCAGTGTAACTTAATGGCTAGATTGTTTGGATTTGGACTTTTGTATTTTTTCGTCTTTCCAGGTATATGCACATTTTTAAAACCAGGAAATCTACTGATATACATAATATGGAATTTATTTAAAGTTAGATGGTGCTTTAGTTTGTGATAATACCTTCAGAAGCTCAGAATTCCTTGGAGACTAAACTAGCATCCTTCTTGGTTGATACCTTCAATCCATCTGATTTCAATGTGCACTTACCTCTGTAAATGATGCAGACCCCTTTGCCTTTCATGTTTCTAAGGTAAATGGTAGATTGTGCAAAGTACATTACTGTACTGCACATCACATGGATATTGTAGCATTAAAGTTTGCTTTCAACCCTTTGATTTATTAAATAGCCAAAAGGGTTCCTTGCAATTCTGAACTATGTTCTAATTAGAATCTAGTTAGAATTTATGTATTATTTGCTCAATTACTTTTTACAAAAGTTTGATTGGCTTGGTTCCAAGGACACCAGGAGGCTAATAACTGAATTGCAAGTTGTTGAAAAGTTGAGAAAAAGACAAGTACTTATCCATAATGCGTGTGTAAATCTGGTTCGATTTTCTATAATGAAAACCCCCACAAGAGGTCTCCTGGAATCTTGGTCCATACTGGTTTTGAAACAGTAGCAAGACTTAGCTGTTTTTAATGTTCTGCTAGATGAAATTGAAATAGACCAACATCCAGTGATGGATGTGCCTGGAGGTGCTGATTTCACACACTGCAAACACAGGCCTCCTTACAGTGCTGCTTGCTGGAGTCCATCTGGCATTCCCTCAAATGGCATCCCCAAAACAACAACAGAATCTTATTTAACATCTCCGCCACATGTCCAGCAATAGGCTTTGCATTGTCGGGTGCAGTTGTTGTCTCGTCAACAAACCAGCCATCTAACTTATTTAGAACATTCATGGCAAACTGATTTAAAAAATAATAAATAATAATTATATATATATATATATATATATATATAGCAAAGGGTAGTCACACCAAATATTGATTTGATGTAGATGTTTCTACTGTTCACTCACTTCACATTTAGTAAATTGATAAATGTAATCTATGAACATGTCTATTTTTGAAAGCATTCTTACAGCATTTTTTCACACCTGCCTAAAACTTTTGCACAGTATTGTATATACACACACAAATGTAGATGGGTGACAAATTAAAAGGAAAAAACAACATAAAGTGTCTCAGTAAGGTGTTGGGCCACCACAAGCTACCAGAACAGCTTCAATATGCCTTGGCACAGATTCTACAAGTCTCTGAACTCTACTGGAGGGATGAAACACCATCCCTCCAAAAGATATTCCCTCATTTGGTGTTTTGATGATTATTATTATTATTATTATTATTATTATTATTATTATTTCTTGGCAGACGCCATTATCCAGGGCGACTTACAACATAAGTGCAAAAATACAGAGAAGTACAAGGCATCAATCATTACAAATTAAACTTAGCTAAAACATAGCAATTCAAAATAATACATTTTACAAATTCCAATTACAATTTACACAAGTACAGTAAGAGACTTCCTACATCCTGGACGGTGAAAGCTAATTGCTGTCAAGATGTAGGGTTACAGACTAGGGCTACGGGAAAGGGAGCAAGGAGGAAAACAATCAAGAACGCGAGGAGCATAATAAGCTGAAGTGCTACCTAGCAGGGATAGAGGACTAATATTACAAGTGCTGTCGGAACAGATGTGTCTTGAGTAAGCGCCGGAATGAGGTCAAGGACTCTGCTGTTTTGACTTCAGTGGGCAGGTCGTTCCACCACTTAGGCGCCAGGGATGAGAAGGAGTGGCTCTGGAGGAAGGAGAGTGGAGAGGAGGCAGAGTTAGCCTTCTGGCACTGGAGGAGCGTAGTGGTCTGGAGGGGATGTATGGAGAGACGAGTGACTGAAGGTAGCTTGGTGCAGTGTGGTCAAGACAGCGGTAGGTGAGGGTCAAAGTCTTGAACTGAATGCGTGCCGCTATCGGGAGCCAGTGGAGGGAGCGGAGCAGGGGAGTAGCGTGTGCGAATCGTGGCAGAGAGAATACCAGACGAGCCGCAGAGTTCTGGATGAGCTGGAGCGGCGGGTAGTGGATGCAGGCAGACTAGCCAGAAGGGAGTTGCAGTAATCCAGGCGGGAGAGGACCAGTGACTGGACGAGTAGCTGAGTCAAGTTGTCGGTGAGGAAGGGACGGATCCGGCGTATGTTGCTCAGGAAGAATCTGCAGGTGCGCGTCAGCGTGGTGATGTGCTGGAAGAAGGAGAGCGCAGGATCGAGGGTGACTCCTAGATTTTTAGCGGAAGAAGAAGGAGAGAGTGTGGTGGATTCCAAGGGGATCGAGATGGGGAGGTCAGCAGAAGGTGAGGAAGAGCGGGGGAAAAACAGGAGATCTGATCTGGAGAGGTTGAGCTTGAGGTGGTGCGAGTGCATCCAGGCGGAAATGGCAGACAAGCAGGAAGAGATGCATGAGGGGATGAGAGGGTCAGAAGAGGGAAAAGACAGGAAGATCTGGGCATCATCAGTGTAGAAGTGGTAGGAGAAGCCATGGGAAGTGATGAGGGGGCCCAGGGAGCGAGTGTAGAGAGAGAACAGGAGCGGGCCCAGGACGGAGCCTTGGGGAGCACCTGTGAGGAGAGGTTGGAGGGTGGATGAGGAGCCTCGCCATGTCACTTGGTAGGACCGGTCACTGAGGTAGGAGGAGAACCAGGTGAGAGCAGTCCCAGAGATCCCAAGGTCAGCGAAGCAGGAGAGGAGGATGGAGTGATCGACGGTGTCAAATGCTGCAGAGA
This sequence comes from Amia ocellicauda, assembly GCF_036373705.1. Lineage (NCBI taxonomy): Eukaryota > Metazoa > Chordata > Actinopteri > Amiiformes > Amiidae > Amia > Amia ocellicauda. The sequence goes on from NC_089857.1 coordinate 24,469,152, forward strand.
GGTCAAGGAGGATGAGGACTGAGGAGAGGGAGGCTGCCCGAGCGCGGCTGAGTGAGTCAGTGACAGCCAGGAGAGCTGTTTCAGTGGAGTGAGCTGTGCGGAAGCCGGATTGCAGAGGATCAGGAAGTGAGTGTTGGGACAGAAAGTCCGAGAGCTGACGGTGAACCGCCTGCTTGAGAGTCTTGGAGAGGAAGGGAAGTAGGGAGACAGGGCGGTAGTTCTGAGGAGAGGTGGCATCAAGGGTTGGTTTCTTGAGCAGTGGGATGACAGCAGCTTGTTTAAATGCAGAGGGGAAACAGCCAGAGAGGAGTGAGGAGTTGAGGAGGGAGGAGATGAAGGGGAGAAGATCAGGAGCGGTTGCTTGGAAGAGACGAGAAGGGAGAGGGTCCAGGTCGCATGTTGTGGATTTGTGACGTAGGAGGAGAGCAGAAACTTCAGCATCTGAGAGAGGTGAGAATGAAGAAAAGGAAGCTAGGTCGGTGGGAGTTTCGGTGTGATGGGAGATGAGGGTGGAGTATTGAAGAGCCTGCAGATGTCTGCAATCTTGGAGGAGAAGAAGGAGGTGAAATCATCAGCAGTGAGAGATGAGGGAGGAGGAGGGGGAGGGGGGGCAAGGAGGGAGGAGAAGGTGGAGAAGAGTTTGCGAGGGTTGTTGATAGTGGATTCAAAGAGAGATTGGAAGTAAGACTTCTTGGCTGAGGTGAGAGAGGACGAGAATGTGGACAGGTGGGAGCGGTAGAGTTCGAGGGCGGCTGGGAGTTTGGTCCTTTTCCACTTTTGTTCGGCGGCATGCAGACTAGTTCGGGTTGCACGGAGAACAGCAGAGAGCCAAGGCTGAGGAGGGGAGGGACGGGCAGGACGAGACGTGAGAGGACAAAGAACTAGAAGGAAGAGGTGAGAGGGAGAGGTGATTTCCACTGCATGGAATTCAAAGCTGTCGGTCGAGATAGAGGAGAGAGAGGGGGGGACAGAGAAGAGGAGAGAAGGGGAGAGCAGCAGCCCTGTTCCTCCTCCCCGCCCAGTAAGACGAGGGGAGTGGGACAGGACAAAGAGAGAGGATAAGGCAGCAGGGGTGGTAGAGTTGTCTGGGGAGATCCATGTCTCGGTGAGAGCGAGGAAATCCAGAGACTGGTGGGAGGTGAAGGCAGAGATGAAGTCGGCCTTGTTGGAAGGTGAGTGGCAGTTCCACCGGCCTCCAGAGAGTGGAGTAGAGGAGAGGGAGGAGGAGGGGGGGAGAGGCAAAGAAATGGGGTTAGAGGGATTAGGGAAACAATGGCGCGCAAGTGCACACCGAGAGGAAGGAGAGAGCAGGACAGGAACTGGAGAGATCGTCATGGTTGCCTGTTGTTGCTGTGTGGCGTCTCCTCGCAGTCTTCTCTTCGCTAGAGTCCCCGCAGCTAGAGTCCCCTTCAGAAGGGGGGCACTGAGGCTGCTGGCGCTGACTGCTGGCGCAGAGGGGTGGGGGGCTGTTAAATACGTCACCTGTAACTAATGAGGACAGTGCACACCTGTGTTGCGTTGAATGACACAAGGCTGGTCAGGATGGCCCTCCCTTCCATGCAGGACTGCTAATAGCACAATTACTGGCCGCTTAATATCTGAATACAGACAAAGACAGTGCCAGATACACGCAGTTACACTGAACAATAGTTCGTAGTAATGTTAAACAAATGCTAAATAATCACAGCCTACACAGTGTATCGCTTCTGATTGCAGACAGGGCGTGTTGAGTGCGCTAGGTTACTGGCTAAATTCACTAACAAACTAACAAACAGTCGCTGCTGATGATGGTGGTGGAGAGCACTGTCTACTACATCGGTACAAAATCTCCCATAGGTGTTCAATTGGGTTGAGATCATAGCATATGATTCACATCATTTTCATACTCCTCAAACCATTCAGTGACCCTCGAGCCCTGTGGATGGAGGCATTGTCATCCTGGAAGAGACCAGTCCCATCAGGATAGAAATGTTCCACAATAGGATAAAGGTGATCACTCAGAATAACTTTGTAATGATATGCAGTGACCCTTCCCTCTAAGGGGACAACTATACCCAAACCATGCCCGGAAAATGCTGCCCACAGCATAACCGAGCCTCCGGACCCCCTCACTGTAGGGGTCAAGCAGTCAGACCTGTACCGTTCTCTTGGTGTCGCCACACATGCACACTCCCACTTGTCGAGAATATGGTGAAGGATGACTCATCTGACCACATCACTTTTTCACACATCTCTGTAGACCAGTGCCTATGGTGCCCCAATGACCCCTGTGAGGGAGCCCTCCCAGCTGCTCGATGGGGGAGAGACCGTTGTGGGAATACAAAGGAGTAGTGCAAAAAAACAAGTTTATTCTAAAATAGGGTGGTGTTCAAGCAGGAAAACAAAAATCACAGTTGGCAAAAATAAGTCCAAACAAACTATACAAAACAAAAGTAAAATAAACTCAGGACTCTCTGTAACTAAAAGCTAAATGTAACTGAAAATACCATCAACCAAATAGATACATACTTCAGTCTTAAAAAGCATCCAGCACCCTTATATTGGTGTTGGAAGGCTGACTGTTCCCACAGTTTAAACCAACAAAGAAGATTTATGTAAAATTAACAATAAAATAAAGTCAACCTAAACCCACAACTTAACTTTTTATTGTTTGGGGAATTTTGTGGAAATTAATTAAATTGTGAGTTTCAATACTTGGTTGCAAATCCTTTGCAGTCAATGACTGCCTGAAGTCTGGAACCCATAGACTTCACCAGATGCTGGGTTTCTTCCCTGGTGATGCTCTGCAGGCCTGTACTGCAGCTGTCTTTAGTTCCTGCTTGTTTTTTGGGGCATTTTGTCCTAATTGTATCTTTTCAAATCCATTGTGGTGGCATACAGAGCCAAAATGATGACAATTGTGTCATTGTCCAAATATTTATGGCCTAACTGAAGATATATAGATATATCTATATATATACAGTGAGGGATAAAAGTATTTGATCCCCTGCTGATTTTGTACGTTTGCCCACTGACAAAGAAATGATCAGTCTATAATTTTAATGATAGGTGTATTTTAACAGTGAGAGACAGAATAACAACAACAAAATCCAGAAAAACGCATTTCAAAAAAGTTATAAATTGATTTGCATGTTAATGAGGGAAATAAGTATTTGATCCCCTATCAATCAGCAAGATTTCTGGCTCCCAGGTGTCTTTTATACAGGTAACGAGCTGAGATTAGGAGCACTCTCTTAAAGGGAGTGCTCCTAATCTCAGCTCGTTACCTGTATTAAAGACACCTGTCCACAGAAGCAATCAATCAATCAGATTCCAAACTCTCCACCATGGCCAAGACCAAAGAGCTGTCCAAGGATGTCAGGGACTAGATTGTAGACCTACACAAGGCTGGAATGGGCTACAAGACCATTCCCAAGCAGCTTGGTGAGAAGGTGACAACAGTTGGTGCGATTATTCGCAAATGGGAGAAACACAAAATAACTGTCAGTCTCCGTCGGTCTGGGGCTCCATGCAAGATCTCACCTTGTGGAGTTTCAATGATCATGAGAACGGTGAGGAATCAGCCCAGAACTACACGGGAGGATCTTGTTAATGATCTCAAGGCAGCTGGGACCATAGTCACCAAGAAAACAATTGGTAACACACTACGCCGTGAAGGACTGAAATCCTGCAGCGCCCGCAAGGTCCCCCTGCTCAAGAAAGCACATGTACAGGCCCGTCTGAAGTTTGCCAATGAACATCTGAATGATTCAGAGGAGAACTGGGTGAAAGTGTTATGGTCAGATGAGACCAAAATCGAGCTCTTTGGCATCAACTCAACACGCCGTGTTTGGAGAAGGAGGAATGCTGCCTATGACCCTAAGAACACCATCCCCACCATCAAACATGGAGGTGGAAACATTATGCTTTGGGGGTGTTTTTCTGCTAAGGGGACAGGACAACTGCACCACATCAAATGGACGATGGACGAGGCCATGTACCATCAAATCTTGGGTGAGAACCTCCTTCCCTCAGCCAGGGCATTGAAAATGGGTCGTGGATGGGTATTCCAGCATGACAATGACCCAAAACACACAGCCAAGGCAACAAAGGAGTGGCTCAAGAAGAAGCACATTAAGGTCCTGGAGTGGCCTAGCCAGTCTCCAGACCATAATCCCATAGCAAATCTGTGGAGGGAGCTGAAGGTTCGAGTTGCCAAACGTCAGCCTCGAAATCTAAATGACTTGGAGAGGATCTGCAAAGAGGCATGGGACAAAATCCCTCCTGAGATGTGTGCAAACCTGGTGGCCAACTACAAGAAACGTCTGACCTCTGTGATTGCCAACAAGGGTTTTGCCACCAAGTACTAAAGAAGGGGTCAAATACTTATTTCCCTCATTAACATGCAAATCAATTTATAACTTTTTTGAAATGCGTTTTTCTGGATTTTTTTGTTGTTATTCTGTTTCTCACTGTTAAAATACACCTACCATTAAAATTATAGACTGATCATTTATTTGTCAGTGGGAAAATGTACAAAATCAGCAGGGGATCAAATATTTTTTCCCTCACTGTATATCACTAACACTCAGTGTATTACAAATACACACAAAATATGATTGATTTGAAATTTCTACCAAAAACAATTGGATTATGTATGCTTTGAATAGTGTAGATGACTTTGCAGAGAAATAATGGAATAAAATCCTAGTTTTGCTAGAACTATTATTTAAACTTAAAAATAGTATCAATTGATTTATGTGTAGGAGACTAAAAGTCATAACATTATAAATCTGAAGTGATGTTATGTTCTTTCTTTAGATTAGTAAACACCTGTATTTTTTGCAAGTGCATGAAAAATACACAAGGCAGTCAGCACTGGTAACATTTGTGTGAAGCTGAGTCATCTAATCTAAAGGATACATCCTGTTTATCACCAAAGTGTTTGTATAATTTTAGAGAAATTTTAAGACAAGTTTTAAAGGTATAAAATGTATTGTCCTCAATACACTTATTATATGTAGCGCTAATTTAAACAAGATCTGTAAAAACTGTAAGACAAAAGCAATATAGGAGCAGATTTATTGGCTTCCTAGCTTTCAATAGAATGAATGAATGAATTAATGCAAGATATCAGTTTACTGTTTGAAACTAAAATAATTATGTCTGTGTACATTTTACAAAAATGAAAACATATTTTGAAACATGAAACATGAAATAAAATAATACATAACAATTTGTTAACTAAGGTTTACCTGTACACTTGCATTTTAACAGTATAGCAATATTTCCTTTATTTTAATTCTCCCTGAAAAGTCATAAATGAAACAAGGGCATAATGAACACCACTATTTATATATCTAGGTTTTCACAACAGGTTCATATTCTACCTTGAGATAACATGGAATTATTTTTCATTTTAAATCCCAAATATGGAGGATGGTATTGGCTACTGAGGTCCAAATGACCAAAGCAACAGATATCTGTTATCTGTAGTTCCCTTTCAAATCGAAAGACAGCCATTACCTAATTGGAAGAGCCTTCTGACCTGTCAATCATTGAAAGCATGTACCAAAGCTGCCCAATAGGGGCCCTGCTGGCAGGAGGAAGACCCGCCCCCAGCGTCTGTGAAAAGTCTCCTTGACTGCAGCTCCCTGCCATTTCTTCTTTCACCTGCCTATGAATGTGCTTTACTGCCTCCCTCGACCTTTCTGTCAATATCGACCATGGAATTCCGCCCCTTGTTCATCCCATGTCGACCTCAACCGACCTTGTCGACTGCTCGATCACATCTGTCGACTTTTGTGCTCCATCGACCTCTTGACGAAATCATGACCTGCTCTCGACCTCTGGACGCCCGTGTCGACCTCTCGGACCTTGAGGTCGACAACCTCGACTTAAACATCGAGGGGGACAGTATCAGAGCTGAGGAGTTTGGCGAAGTCCATCTGCCACAAGAGCCATCGATCTACTTAGAGGGTCTGGAAGTAGACGACTTGGAGACGGATCTTCTAACCGGGATGAAGCCAAATGGGGGCTTTCCACCATTGTTTCGGATGCCAGGGCAAGCTGCCCTCGGACGATGGACATGACCTATGTGTGTGTTGTCTGGGTGAGGAGCCCAGAACGCATTGACGGGAGAAGGGGGCTGCGTACACTGCATGGAGGCCACGCACTGTAAGAGGGCCAGGAATTCCCCATCGGCCAGCCACCGCAGCCGAAGCTCCGCCGCTCTTCTCTGGGCTCAGCTCCACACATACCCCCTGCAAGTGTCTCTCCAAGAAGGCGGCGCTCATCTTCCTCTCAAGGTTCACCAGCGAGGGTGCAGTCTGTATCCCCCTCTCTGCCTCCTCGCAGGCACTCTCCCGGGAGGAGAACGCACTCCCCCTGACAAAGGTCCCCGAGAGTGAGGCGCTCCCGCTCCAGATCTTCTACACGCTCTGTTCCGCAAACTCCTCCATGGCCAAGGAGACAGGAAGTTGAAGGGATTGCAACACTGATTAAGACAGTTGGGGAGCTATTGCACAGGCTGGACTCCCAGCAACAGATGCTGAACTCTGTGGTGGACGCGACTTCTGTCGGAAGAGGACATTCACTGTCTCCCTCAGCTGCCATCACCGCTACCGGAAGAAGCGCTGTCCCATGTGGCGTCACGCTCGGACATATCAGATCCTCCATCTTTCACAGAGGAGACCGAGGTGGCAAGTTCAGTGTCGGAGCACTTTCAAGGGCCAAGTATGGAGTTTAAAGCCCTGATGAGACATGCAGCTATGGCAGTGGACATTCCCTGATGCCCCCAGGAAGAGGTTATAAAAAAAATGGCTTGTGAGGGAGAAGACTGCTAAGCCTGCGGAAATCCTTCCCCTCTTTGATGATTACGTGGACATCGTGCAATCCACGTGGAACCAGCCAGCATCTGCTCCTGCAACTTCTAGGCAGGCAGATGCCATGAACACAACAGCAGAAAAGAAGGGACTGGGATCTTTCCCACTGATAGGGGATTCGGTGTCCAGGCTGGTTCAGGCGAATACCATATTAGGCAAAGAAGCACTTTGTCCTAATAAACAGTGCAGAACAACGGACGCTATGCTGAAGAAAGCGTGTTCTGCAGAGATTTCAATGGTCCGGGCCAATAATGCACAGGCCATCTTAATCCTGTATATAGGACTTACAACCTGGATGACTGGGTGCAAGATCATCACCATCTGAAGTTGGCATGTGAGGTGGCTCAGGAAACTGCTGGGAAAACTTCTCAATCCAGGAAAAGGACATACGAACGGAGATCAAAAGAAGCTTTGCTCCACTCTGGAGACCAGGTTTTAGTGTGCAACCAAAGGACGAAACAAAATCCAAGACTGGTGGGAGCCCTCTCCCTACATTGTTGTTCAACAGAACAGCCCAGAACTTCCAGTGTATACTGTCAGACAGGACAGGAGGGCAAGACTGCATTGTTCACAGGACCAACTGAAGCCCTGCCCTTTCCCTACTGCTAAAGCAAAGTCTAGCCAAAAGGAGAGCAGGGAATTAGAAATACATACTTCTGAGGAGGAGTTAGATTCCTTATGCATAGCTCCTGCCTTGTTAAGAGGGGAGATGTATCGGAGGGCAAAATACTTGCAAGGGGATCCATGGGAAGAAACTGACATACCGGACTGTTTGCCACCAGCAGAAGAGGCAGGAACTGATGTCAGAGGTGATAGCTTAGTACCGTTCAAAATAGACTAGACTTTGTTAGTGTGAATTATGTCGTGGGACTGGCATTCATAAAGCCAGGAGTAATGTAAGAGATTGAATAAAATGTGTTGTCTCTTTAAGAAGTGTGCTCTAGTTTTGTTGTAGAGAGAGATATTGTTTTCATTTGGGGGGCGGGGGCATCCAATTAGAGGGAAGGAAGAAAAGAGCAAAGGTGAGCTCACGAAAAAGGAAGGAGAGAAACCAGGAAATGGATGGAGGGATATGTGCTGTGTGGTGCAGTGACTGGACGGTAAAACAAAAGAAAGTGTTCATTGATTTTTCTACTAAAAGGTTGTAGTGAAGAGTTCGGCGGGCTAAGAGTGTGAGGTAGAAAGTGGATAGGAATCATTTTGTGTGGCAGAAACTCAGGACCGAGGAGCCAGACCGCTACAGAGTTTGGCGGAGCTGCACTGCAACGTGGGAGTCTCTGACCAGATAGCATAGCAGAAGCTCTGAACGGAGGAGCAAGGCCACAGTGGAGCTCAAATTATCCATGCTGTAACGTGGGAGTCTTTGACTGGATAGTACAGCAGACGCTCTAAACTGAAAGGCAAGGCCACCATGGAGTTCCACGGAGCTGCGTTGTAGTAAGAATTCCGCCTGGGAAGCAAGTAACACATTGAATTCAGATCGCACAGAGCCTGCTTCGTGTACTGTGTGTGTGTCAATGTAACATGTATAGTTATCACTTCCACTTCATATAATGTGCCTGGGACAAAGGCAAAACATTGACCACCCCCTAGAAGATTATCTGTTCGGATTATTTTTCTAAGATTATATTTGTTTCCAATCCTAAATGTTTCCACTACATTGTGCAAGTTTGACCTGTGCAGATCCCAGCTACACCTAGTATTGTCCATGCTATATTTCCATCCAGGTTTTGAGCAAGGAATCAGGAAGAGTCTGCAATGTGTCAGCAAGTGGTCTATGTGCCAGGGCAACAGGTGCAATGTTTGTCGCTAATATCGTCGCTAATGCTTTATCCCATATCTAAGAAACCTTCACTGAGTAATTGCTGTTTCCTCAGATTCCCGTTTCTCTCTCTCTCTGTCTCTCTCTCTCTGTTTCTCTCTCTGTCACTCTGTCTCTCTCTCCTGTCTCACAGGCTGTGGTCACTGAGCCTGTACTTGGCAGGATTCGCCTTTGCCTTAAATCTTTTGGGTGATTGTCACATTTTTTGTTTTCCTGGTCTGTGAGTGGACCCCAGATTTTGCTACCATAAAGGGCAATTGGTTGGATTATGTTTTCAAATATTTTTAGCCATATTGTAATTGGGGGATTTATGTAATAGAATCTCCTCTTGATAAAATAGAATGCCCTTCGTGATTTTTCCTTTAGTTCGTTCACTGCCAGGTTAAAGCTCCCTGACGCACTGATGGTCAGACCCAGGTATGTCTGACCATATGTGCTGTGCTCTAGGGTGCTGTGTCCTAGACTGTTTGCCTGAGATCTGGATTTCATTTGGAAGAGCATGACTTTGGTTTTGTCCAGATTAACTGCCAGGGCCCAGGTCTGACAGTACTGCTCCTACAGAGCCAGGCTGATCCCACTCATGCTTCCTTAACAGATAATCCACCACCGATTCGTCATTCAGTTTTGACATCCCGTCCCAGCCTTCCCATATTCCCGGTTTTTCACGTAATACTCTGGCTGAAATTACAATGTCAGCTGGCACTATTCAATCACCCCACTGCAAAATATGCAATCCACCTCAGACTTGTGCTAAGAGTAACACCTTGATGATTTTAACAATGTCAGCTGACACTACCCTAACACCCAGATTGCCTCCTGCAATCAATCCACATGCCCAGGTTACCTAAGTAACCTTTGTTGATTGTAACACGTATGTCTCACCAATACGCTGCAACACTGCAGTCACACTGTGGAAAACCTCACTTTTCAGTAGCACCCACTGGACTCTCCGGATTGCACACTTGGGCACCCACAACCATACTGCAATCTCTGTCTCAAGTACAGTGTCCAAACGCTCACTGTCATGATAACCTGGCCACACACGACCTTACCACTCCTCTCTGGGGAGCTGGTGCAGGGCAAAGCCCAAAAACCCGGGACCTTTTAACTTGGAAACACAGACTTATTCCACTCTTTATTCTTGATAGTGGGACGGCGTCCCAGGGCCTATTGATACCTGTACAGAACACTAATTAACAGGGTGGTATTGAAAATCCTAAACTCACCCATCGTCTTGCTCTGTACTGGCATCAAAGCCCGGGACACCGAGCCACCATCCTGCCGACTACGCCAACTGAAGAGTCGCAGAAATCCAGAGAGATCTGCACCTCCAATCAAAATGATTTTATTACAAGCAACTGCAAAGAAGAGGTTCAAGAGTCACAAACTACAGGTACTTTTATGCAGACCAGACAGGAGAGAAAGATAACAGGGCCCACATGTCTGTCACGTGATGAGTGTAAATTTGGTTTCTGCCTGACAACTGCTCAGGAAGACCCATATATAGTCAAACCGGGGAGAATTAAGGCATATGTATTTGATTTAATCCTGCCCTAAATCTAGAAACCTTAACCATTGAAACCTTGAGATGGAATCCCCAAGAAGGCACATGAAGATGATAAACAGCTCACCAGTACAATGGTCTGCAAGTCTGCATCCTCTATAATTAGATTGTTGACTTCAAAATGACCATTGCTCGTTCCAGTATAGTGAAGTAGATAAATTAATTTGGTAAACCTTGTTAAACAGCATATAGATAATTGTAAATCAGAATAGAAAAAAAAATGTTATGACAAGATTAAATATATACACACAAGTATGACCTTTCAGGAAGATATTCAATTCCATAAGTATTTTACAAAATGTAAGCTTTTTTTATAGCCCTTTAAATATCCAGGATTTTGAATTTTTATATATTTTATTTATACTGAAAACACACTTCTGTGCATAAATATAATATTATAAATTGTATTATTGTGGGTTATACATAAAGGCTACTGTTTCTGTGTGTGGGGTCCAACTGTTGCAACAATATGCACAAGAAAAGGCCAGTTGTATTATGCAATGCTCACATGTATTCTTTGGTACTTAATCTTAAAAGAACAGCCAAAGCAGATGGCCTTTATATTAATAAGTACACTGCATATAAAATAGACTGTTGGCATGAACTGCCACTTCAGGACTATGTATAAGTTCAGCTGTGAGGCTTTCCTTTAGGGAAGACCTCTTGTTCAAGCTGTTCATTTATGAAAATATTAGCTGCTTGAAACCAGCAGAGAGAGATGGGCCTGCTCTTATTTGTAATCCTACTTATATTCTTATTCTTATGTGATGGCATCATAACAAGCATTACATAGTACTAAACTATATAGCCATGAAATTCCAGGTTTAATCATATTAAAGTAAACAATCTATTATTTTTTTTGAGGCAATATATAACTGAAGAAAGTGTCAAGATATTGTTCACTTGCTGGATTCATAGTGAAAAGCTTGAAAGGGCATGTGTGTCAATCATCTTACTTACTGATTAATGTAAGACTATGGATTACTTTTATATGATACTCATGAATAAATAAAAAACATCTGATTAGATATAAAAGATAAACAGCTAAAACAATTAAATATTAATTGTTTTAATTAACAGTTAAGTCTACATTTATGGAAAGCAATACCAATATATGTACATCAAAAAGAATGTACAGATTGTTAATAATAATTACAATCAATTATAATTAAAACAAAAAAGCTGTAGGACAATATGAAAAGATGTAATACCTCTACAAATGTATTTAATATTGATCAATTTAATTAAATATGTCATATCTAGGGCAGCCTTCTGCCCATTCAATAAGATTACCATCTTTCCCTTGCCAATATAATTTTAATAGCCAGCTAATCTGACTATGGTTAGGGCAATATTACCTGTGGCATTGTAACAAAAAATGCCTTAAAAGGGTCAGCATCTAGAGTAATTTCAAAATATAGATGTCCACAATGGTGCCAACCTTGTGTCTAATGTCTGAAATTTACAACATAGACCTCAGATAATTATTAATCAATATTACATTTTTATTAAAGATTTTTCATCCATTGACTTATAACAATTATTTGTGTTCTATCATTTCTTCTGCTTTCCATTTTTGTAGAGATTTTACAAAAACAGAAATTCTATAAAAATCCAAGAGGTGGTGTTGTTGTAACAAACATTACACTATGCTTTGAATATATGTTCTGGCCACTTGTTTCAAACAATATATGCTGTCCTCTAACAAAATAAACATATATATGTATGTATATATATATATATATATATATATATATATATATATATATATATATTTTAAAGGAAAATGAAAGATATGGTTAGCATTCAATTCCAAAAATGTTCCCCAAGGGAGTATGAGTCATCACCTTTTACACAAAAACACATGAAAAGCCTTATAACAAAACTCCTGATAGGCCCCTGCGTGCAATGACCCACGCCCCCTATTAAAGTCAAAGTACACTTGCCAGTGTATACTCCCCCAACTTGTTAATTGTTTTGACATCTTGATGTTGAGAACTCGAATTGCTCGACTATCCTTTAATGGATCTCGAGTCTCGAACATTTGCTCAACATTGCTCAAACACTTTAATGCTACTCTATGTTTTCTACCTTTTCTACTCTATGAGTTCTTCTACCCTGTGTGTTTGTGTGTTGTTTCTGTCATGGAGTGTTGCTTTTTTCTCAACCTCCTCAACATTTATTTGAATTTCTTGCAGATATATGTAAGTAGATGAAATAAGGGACCTGAATTCACTTGTCCTACTCCTGATTACCAGACTTTGTTAAGAAAGTGCAGATGTCTTGGGACAGGCCTGCTTCAGGGTCCTGTACTATTAAGAACGTGTGGCCAGGCCCCAGCTGTGGCTCTCTCAAGAAAGGGTGCCTGAAAGAAACCACACCTTCTTGATGCCTCAATTAATTTCTTGTTCCCATATGTCTCGGTCACTGGGAGTTCTTGAAGTTCGCCTTCCAGGTGAAAGCGTTTGAGTTCTATGTCCTCCCATCTGGTTAGTCCCTTGCTCCCTACACTTTCTTGGAGTGCATGGATGCCGTTCTGGTGCCGCTGAGGCTCCAGTGCATGAGGGTCCTGAATTACTTTGAGTGTCAAACTGCAGTGCTGTCTGCTCCAGATCCAAGAGGAAAGCAGAGCAGTGCTGTAAGAAATTGATGTATCCAGAGGTGGCTACTACAGAGTGAATGTAGGTATTGTTTTTTCTTGGTGGAGCCATGATAAACTGCTGTACTGTCTCTTGAGACCATCTGTTCTCTTCCTCTGAGTTTTATAGTGTGTAACCACCTGGTGTAGCTGTCCTCGGTCCTGGAGAAGAGAGAGAAGATTCTGTGGAGAGTGCTGCCCAGAGGAGCCAGGGAACTCACCAGAGCTGAAAGGACTTGCCTGCTGTCCTGGAGGATCTAGGATTTTGCTCTAAACTAAGCTGTGCAGATTGAGACTGATAAATACTACAATACTTTTTCTGGTTGCAATCATTATATAGATTGATGTTGCTTTATATTAGGTTAGGGTTTTATATAGCGTTTTATTATAATAGTAGTCCCCCACCTGGGATTGAACCCACTCCACTCCACTGCTGCCTAGTGACTAATATAGATTAGTTTGACTTTGTTCCCTGTGCTCCTGCTGTATGGTTGATTATGTATCTTAGATTAATTAAAATATGGAGTAATATATACATTTAACTTACCTGAATCTGTAGTGTGCATCCTGGGATCCTTGCTGAACCTGCACAAAGAGGTTGTAGTAAGGTTATCCATCCTCACAAAAACCTGGGGTGGCATAGTCATTGTGATTGGGTGTTGTGTGACAGACCACTCATGACTTTGTGTCCTGGAGCTTCCTGTGCTGAATGGACCCAAAGTATGCATTCTGACAGCAGTCAATGAATGATGCTGGAGGATGATAGGGTCTTTGTTTTCATTCCACCTGAGCTTTTCCTGACTTGAATCAGTTGTTGGCTTACTGACCATTCTAACTGATCTGAGTTTCTAGGTCTTTTGAGGGTTTTAAGCTCTGCATAAATCCTACCTGACTGGCTCACCAGAAATGGGTGCTCAGACAGATAACACCCTGAAGGACACTCCCTGAATTAATGCAAGCTATGGGGCAGCGGCTTTCCAGGACCAGCTGGTTTCAAATACTTGGGTTAAGTGCTTTATATATTCCTACCTCAGGCTGCCTCATTTTAGATTTTTTTCCATCGCTCATTAAAGTGTATTGCCAGATTTTCCTGGCTTGTCATTCAATTACCCTGAGGCATCGCTTCCTTACATCGAATCACACAGTAGCTGTAATTTATTATTTTATAATGAAGAGGCAGACAGGTGTTTGTTGTTAACATTTCTAAATGTGTCTTTGACTTTTTAATTTGAATGATTAAAACATACAATGAATTCCATTGGGGAAAAGGGCTGCAAAAATAATAAATCATATAGCCATGACAAACTTGTGGGTTTGATTTTCATAAGTGTATTCTGAAGGGTTCAGATGCCATCATCACTAATTGGGGGATGTTTAGGTATCATCTGATCATTCTTTTTGTATTTAATTTCCCTATGGATAGGTTAGGAGTTCAGTAGCATTATTCACTAAGTTGTCTGGGTTACAGAAATGCATTGAATAATTGGAACTGAAATTCACATACAGTATATACAATCTGACATGCAGTATAGCCCTTTACAATGAAGGGAAATACTGATGGGATCAAATAGGCATTATAACTATTTCTCAATTTACTCTTTACTGTATTATCTGAAAGCTTTAAATGTCTGCCAAACTACAAATAGCTCTATTGAAGATGTAGCAACCCTGTTCCCAATCAAGTCAAGTCTTCATTCTTTTGATGCCAAAAATGCCTGAGTTGCACACTTTTCCATATATGCAACTCTCTCCAATTGAATTGTCCCCAGCCTGAACTGAATCACTGTATTTATAAGTAATAGTTAAGTCTATATTGATAGCACTCTTTAGCAGTCCAGACACCTCAGGAGTTTCTTTGTTTAATCCCCCACCTGCCCCTGCTTCCACCTTGCAGCATAGCTAGAAAAAAAATGGCCTCAAGTGACACTTGTCCTGCCTGCTGGATTTAGTTTATCTATTTAATTAATATACTGTAGTCATCACTCATCACATTCCCAGACAGATTAGGGTGTCCTTCAAGCTCCAATTTACTAGACCATTGGCTGAGAGAAAACAACAAATACAAACATTAATTGACAGGTGGAAAATAACAAAACATCAATACATTCAAAATACGTATTCAAATGCTAGATGTTTCCTTTCAGTATACAGATATATAGTAGGTCTGATCTTCTGTTTTATTCATTTCCATTTTATACTGTGCTTAAGATATTACAAAGAGACAATTTCAATATAATATATATATAGTTTGTACTATATACACTCACCTAAAGGATTATTAGGAACACCATACTAATACTGTGTTTGACCCCCTTTCGCCTTCAGAACTGCCTTAATTCTACATGGCATTGATTCAACAAGGTGCTGAAAGCATTCTTTAGAAATGTTGGCCCATATTGATAGGACAGCATCTTGCAGTTGATGGAGATTTGTGGGATGCACATCCAGGGCACGAAGCTCCCGTTCCACCACATCCCAAAGATGCTCTATTGGGTTGAGATCTGGTGACTGTGGGGGCCAGTTTAGTACAGTGAACTCATTGTCATGTTCAAGAAACCAATTTGAAATGATTCGACCTTTGTGACATGGTGCATTATCCTGCAGGAAGTAGCCATCAGAGGATGGGTACATGGTGGTCATAAAGGGATGGATATGGTCAGAAACAATGCTCAGGTAGGCCGTGGCATTTAAACGATGCCCAATTGTCACTAAGGAGCCTAAAGTGTGCCAAGAAAACATCCCCCACACCATTACACCACCACCACCAGCCTGCACAGTGGTAACAAGGCATGATGGATCCATGTTCTCATTCTGTTTACGCCAAATTCTGACTCAACAGAAATCGAGACTCATCAGACCAGGCAACATTTTTGCAGTCTTCAACTGTCCAATTTTGGTGAGCTTGTGCAAATTGTAGCCTCTTTTTCCTATTTGTAGTGGAGATGAGTGGTACCCGGTGGGGTCTTCTGCTGTTGTAGCCCATCTGCCTCAAGGTTGTACGTGTTGTGGCTTCACAAATGCTTTGCTGCATACCTCGGTTGTAACGAGTGGTTATTTCAGTCAAAGTTGCTCTTCTATCAGCTTGAATCAGTCGGCCCATTCTCCTCTGACCTCTAGCATCAACAAGGCATTTTCGCCCACAGGACTGCCGCATACTGGATGTTTTTCCCTTTTCACACCATTCTTTGTAAACCCTAGAAATGGTTGTGCATGAAAATCCCAGTAACTGAGCAGATTGTGAAATACTCAGACCGGCCCGTCTGGCACCAACAACCATGCCACGCTCAAAATTGCTTAAATCACCTTTCTTTCCCATTGAGACATTCAGTTTGGAGTTCAGGAGATTGTCTTGACCAGGACCACACCCCTAAATGCATTGAAGCAACTGCCATGTGATTGGTTGGTTAGATAATTGCATTAATGAGAAATTGAACAGGTGTTCCTAATAATCCTTTAGGTGAGTGTATATGGGAATATAGTTTTTACACAATCTGTACATTTTAAAGTTTGTATACATTTGTCTAATACCTCTCACTACAGCAACCCTCTTCAAAATCATATTCCTTCAACTATCAAAATCATTCCTTCTACTAATTTAATTTATAGTTACTGCTTGCTGGTTGTTAAATGAATGCCCTACAGAGTGTACTTTGAGAAAATGGCAACTTCCATTTAATTTAGCCTGTCCTTTTGGTTTAAGAGTTAAAGGACAAAATTGTGTCACATGTTGATGGCTTAATCTAAAAAAAAAAAAATATTTGAAAACTCCAGTGACATTCACCTCAAAAGATAAAATATTAAACAAACAAACAAACAAACAAACAAAACCTGCTATTATCAGATCTAAGGAAAGGAACATAGGATGGTCTAATGTATGTTTCTGACTCTGATACCTTTAATTTCTGCATTGCATTTATTTTTATTCATACCAGTACTGGTAATATACAGCTATCTCTTCCATCAAGTTTAAACTTGAAGCTTATAGTAGTACTGCACGTTCTGGTGATTAGATCAATAAAAATGACCTCTGCGCAGTCCTTGACAGAGAGAATTACTCAGTGCTTTTTTTTTTCTCCCTGAAGAAAAAGGTTAGGGCATCACATGCAGCACTAGTGGCTCTACTGCAATCAGCTTATATCCTTAGATTCTTAGAGCTGCACTTTATAGTCATACATACATAGGGGTTTACGTTTTCTTCACTTTGAGAAGTTTAAAGCCTTGTGGACTTGCTGTTAGGAGACATAACTCATCCTTGAAAAATTAACATTGGAAATTAACTTTATTGGCTGTAGAGCTCTCCTAGTCTCTTGGATCAGTTGGAAGTGCACATCATTTTCAGGAGACAGGTCCATTATTAATAAAACAAGAAGGCAGGGGTTACATTGAAATTATGGTGCTGGGGGAGCCCTATTTGCGTCGGGGCAAGTCGGGGCGGAATTTGGTACATACCTTTGCATTTGGTGATAAATTACCATTAACAACAAGTTCCTTTATTGTTTACAGACATAAAAGCCAAATGACACCTGTAGCACATTTAGGGGGGCAAAATGTACATCAACAATGCAGTTTTGCACATTTTCCACTGAAATACTGCCATATAAGTATATTATACATGCATACTACTTTTAGCTGCAGTTCTGAATCCATAGCTACTAAAAACATTGTGGTTGATAGAAAAGGCATATTGCTCATGAGTTAAAATGCAAAAGTCTCTTTCTCCTCTGTGCTCTCAGCTGTGGCACCTGCCTTATCAGCTGAGTTCCAGGGCTTTCAGAGGGTCTTTGGATTGGCTAGATATTTGTCACGTCTGTGATTGGGTACAAAAAATTAAGATCTCTAGGGTTGTGGATAGGCCATAGTAACGTCCTTTCTATTGGACAATACCATCCCCATGTTCTGCAGTTGTGCATTGGATTATAGAAGCTAGGACAGATGCGATGTAATAAAAACACACATGTTCCTTTTCAACGGAATCTCAGATACACAACTAAAAAAATACATGTCTCTATCACAATTCGTTTCCAAATAAATGAATACTTAGTAATACACGCCCCAATTGTGGGAGGACTGATAATGTTATCCGTGCCTACTAAAACCCTGCTAAATCTGGGAGAGTAGCTACCAGTGATTAACTATTTTTGTTAGCTAACAACTAGCAAGATACCTCTTATTTAATTTGAAATGGGCGCACACTAGAACAAGAAAAATCTGCACACTTTCTGAAGTAACAGCAAGATAGTATTGTGGTAGACAAGCTAATTTACAATAGCACTTGATGCTGCTCACTCACACATGCTAACGTTACAGTAGCTAAATTTCATCATCCTCCTTAGCCAGGTTAAAGTGTTAAATCGATCAATATGACTTCAAACATAATATAGTCAATTATTTTGACAAATCTGCAAGCTAATATCACCACCAGCCTGGTGTTTCACAAGCAGTCTCAAATGTTAGTTCGCTCAATGCAACCTACCATCAGCATGTCTCACAATGACGGAGAGAATTGTGCTTATTATGCTCAGTTCAGGCAAGTGCGGGTCTCCGTGGACATGCATGACACACACACATCTTGGAAAGAGAGAGCGCGCTCCTTTTCACTTTGGGGAGCACTTTATCGTTGGACCGCACAGCAAGGATAGTACTCATCGTAGTCTCATTCAGTTTTGGCTAAATATATTTTAAGCTAATACGCAGTGCAAACTGTTTGTTTTTCCCCCCCGACCATGGAGGCTGCTGGAGCCAGGCCCCGGTGAGCCCCTGCCCAATTTAATCCCTGCAAGAAGGGAATCAGGTTTACTGGTTTTTAGACACAAAACTAGTTTTGTCTGTTTGACAGAAAAGGGAAAACTCTGGGTTCTATGTGGACCACTGCAATCATATTTTTTTGAGAATCTCCACTTTAATAAAATTAAAATTAAAGTATATACTTTTTTCATTAACTGGACATTGCAAAAAGCAATATACTGTATTTCTATTAATATTGAGGTAAGCCTTAAAGTAATAAGTCATTAAATAAATAAAGATCCTCAACAAAACTAACTTCCATCAAATGTAAGTACATTCCCAGTGAATTTGATCAAATGACACTCAACTGAACTGAACTGATTGTTTTAGAAACCCTAGTGTCGCAGATGGTGTGGCTACTCGTTATTAACTTTTCTTAATGACTTCACTTGTTTATCTTTTGAATGTATTTATTCCTTTTTTGCATGATCTACATCTTAATTACTTGTCTGGGCTGTTGTTTTCACTATTGCATTATTTTATTGTTTGATTTACTATTTTCATGTGTTTAATTTGTTTTCACAAAGAGCCAATCCCGTGTTCCCTGGAACCACCGCACGCTTTTGGCTAATATTTTCCAGCTGCACCCCAACCCATATGAGGGGATAAGAGCTGGTTATTCTGGTTGGAAAGAGAGAGATCACAGACGAGATGAGATGGTCAGAGAGTAGTGGAAGACAGGCAGTGGCCTCTCTCTGGGCAGGAGAGGGGTTGGGCAGTGGACAGAGTGAAAATGCTGTATGTTTTGTATGGACTTCCTGTATATTTTAAGATATCTGAAATAGGACAGGAAGTAAATTTGAGATATATTGAATTGAATTACATTTGAGATATCTTGAAATGGAGTTAGTTTGCAATTCAATTTAAGATATCTCTAAATGACAATTTGGCTTGCCATACAGCAGGAGGCTGTTTAAGCCAAGTTGATTGACGAGGAAGCCTAGTTATGATTTGGGAATTACAGGAGAAAGTGAATGGATGCATCTGTATCTACTGATATGAAACTACTGTTAAGTATTCTCGACTCACTTTAATAATTGTCATGTATGTCCAGGTTTTTAGGAGAGTCTCTGAGAACCTCTTGGTGCCCTATAAGAGAGGAGAGGATTTTTAGTTTAGCATTTTATGGTTAATGGCCTGTTTTTATTAAAGGCTTTTTAGATTAGGCTTTTATAAATCCTATTACTCTTTTAGTTTCAAAAGTGTATCTGTGTATTTGTATTCATGTACAGTTCTTATCTTCCAGGCAGCTCCAGGTTTTGTGCCCTGTGTTGCCTGTTTTTGCATTCTAATTAATATGTGAAATATAAACTTATTTGTAATTTACCTGTTGTCTCATTGGTGTGTGCCAGATCCAAAGGTTCTGTGCGAGGATCATGTGATTTGAGTTCTCTGACTCAGGATTATAATCAGTGGTGTAGTCCGTAAATTAGGAGAAATGTTTTTGGTTTAGGTGATTCCTGTGCCAATGCACCCATGGCATGGGACACTTATACCTCAGATGACTGAGAAGAAAACAACTGAACTTAATTTTATTAACTTTCTAAAAAAATAAAAATAAACATTAATTCTGTGGAAAGGGCATACTGACTAAAGGAGATTAGTAAGCAGTTCAAAAATAAAATTTATATCCCTCTGAGATCTGATATGCTTTATGGTTTTGTAAAATACCAGGTCACCTTTCTCGTCTTCTCCGGTTTTTGCTGGAAAATATGTTCTGTTGGATCGTGCATCATTTTAAAAGATATTGTTTTCCTTTTATTTCCAAAGTCAGCACTGAGTTGTATGAGTCATATGCATAGTGTTTTACTCAGAACACTGCATTAAGTGACATGTTTCCTGTTAGCCTTTTTTTACCAAATAATTTAATGCAGTGGTTCTCAAAATTGTCCACATACCTTTTTGTTTCAGCCGAGCTCTCAGTTACTTAATTGAACCCTTAATTGAACTAATAATTTCCTACATCAGAGCCTTTTAATTTTAAACAGTAGAGGTTTTAAGTATAAAATTGCATAAGGAAATTATCTTATTAAGGAACCAACTTTGTATCAGTTATACAATTTAAGGAGTCAAATGTAATCAAATTATTTCAAAGGGTTCAATTAAGTAATTGACAGCTCGGTTGGAACGAAAACCTATGGAGCATTATAAGGGTCAAAATTAAATTGTACATAAAGTCTTTTTTCTGTCATAGTGGAGCAAACATTTTAGTAGTTTTAGCCACTGAATGATCGCTCTGCTGTTGTGGTCGTGACTGGTGCAGTATATAGGCACGTTACACGTTACACATGACATAACTGGCGAACTGGCGCCGGAGCTGCGTGCTTTGAATCCCAGCCGGAGCTCTGACCTACACAAACATTGCAATTTTTTTCCAAATTGTCATGCCGCCGTGGCACCCCCCCAAATGCGTCACTGTTTGCTATTATTCACGTTGCCTGAAGCGTTGTTCTTATTAAAATGCAATTCTAATTAAGAGTAGCGATGTAAAAGCCTTATTAATCGCCTTATAATTGTTCATTCTATTTAACTCCAGGATGAAATTATATATCTATAAATCCAACACCTACATAATAAATAACTTCCCTACGGTGTGGAATCGAATTACAGCACCATCGATCAACCTGCCCCGATTGGTGCCTCGAGAAGGTCAAAAACTGCCCCCTCAGGTGATTGACAAGCATTAAAAAGAAGTTTGTTTGCCAAATGACATTGAAAGATCACTTGGCAAACAGCGCGATACATTAATTAATTGATTTATGAATTGACAAATTAATTTACGAATTGACTAATTCATTTATTAATTGATTTACGAATTGACTATTTAATTTTGCCCCAATGCACCATAAAAACCAGCAGGGTAGGTGGTACTCCAGGACAGGTTTGAGAACCACTGATTTAATGCATTCAGGGTTTCTGTGTAAGTTTATAGATTTATTTACTGTTACACGGTCCTTAATGATTATAGTGAATTTGTATTTAAATTGATATATTTATTGAATAAAATAAACAGTATTTTGAATTAACCATAATTCTGCTGTATTTTGCTGATGCTCCATGCCTATAATGAAATAAAACCTCAGTTGGTAAACATAAAACAAATAACTTTGATAAAAATGTAAAGCATGCAAATGTGTCTGGGAAAGTCATGTTTACATTCTGTTGACTGCTTAACTTATGTAGCTTAGTTAATTGCATTTACATTTGTATGTAGGGATCCTGTAGGGACTAAAAAGTTACAGCCTCTGAGAGCTGACATTATAAAACCAGCATGTTTTGGTTGAATTTGAAGCATAGCAAATACTGTACATTAATTAAAGTTGCAAAGGTTAAGCTTTTTTAAAAAATAGATAAAACCCTGTAATAAATACACATTTGGAAGACTTTTAAGGCAGATAGGTGAGTTATCTGAATTAGAATTACCTTGGCCAACAGCAACATTTAGTCATATAAAATGGAATTCATTACAGTTGCTCTTTAATAATCTGTAACTGTGCACTTCTGTTGAATTCACAAACAATTTCCAGGGAGTGTTAGTAACAACTACAACAACTCTTGTCAACCTGGGGTCCTAATACACCCACCTGTCTGGACCATATCATATGCAAGGAAATTGATATAATCTCAGTTCACTGTTTGATTTACTCTATTACTATGATTTCACTTGTTTTGTATTATTTACTTAATTAAATTATACAGCCCATGACTGCGACTGTAGGAGGTCTCACTCTCTCAACTTGCTGGGATTGAGCTCTGCTGCGCTCTTTTGTCCATGGTATCAGTTCTAGGCCACACTTTGGCTGGTGTTCTACTACCCTCGGGCACTCTGGACCTCGGACCCCGAGTCACACGGTGTCCCCGGAAATCCTGGTACACAAGCCTATTTCCTGGCTGAGGAGCTTCTGAAGAGAGCTTGTAGGCTATGTGGTCCCTCAGACCAGTGGTTTGTGTCGTGGACACAGGGCCAGGCACTTTCTAAGCAGCGCCTCTCAGACCAGGATGAATCAAATGAAATAGGCAAAATCAAAAAACAACATTTTTTGTTTGGGTCTAACTAATCTTTTTTACAGGTCCATCTCTACACATGCACTTATGCAGACACAGATGAAACCTACATCAAATAGTTCAAATCGTAATCCATATCAAGTCCCATAAACAGTAAGGATAACAAATCCCATTTCCACATTTTTACATTTAGTTTCCCCTTCCCCTTCCCCTTCCCCTTAAGTCTCTCACTCTCTCCATGCCTTTTAAGCAGTCACTGGCCAATCATGGGAGATCCTAGATCATAGATGTGTTTGATGAAACCCTAGAGGATTATCGATTACAGTAAAACTGTGTTGAACCCTTCTTGGAAATAACTGGAAAAGCTGTGAAAAGTCTCCTGACTGCAGCTCCCTGCCATTTCTTCTTTCACCTGTTTGTGAATGTGCTTTACCACTATTTGCTGGTGATTGCTTTAAAGCTTGAGAAGTGTGCTTGCCTGCTCTTCGGAGAGCGGTTTGAATTTTCTGCTATCCTCTTCGGAGCGTATTATAATTTTTTCCTGTTTCTTCGGATTACGGACTACGGGTTTTTCTTCTTATTATAATTTGCTTCTCTTCGGAGGTAAGTGTGTGGTAGGAGTCTTGATTGGAGCCAGCCTAGGACCCTCCATGGAGATCTACTGCATGGGCTAACCTTCTTGTACCATTATTCTGTCTTACAGATTCGAGTGGTGCAGGAGAGGACGGAGACTACTCTATTGGAGCAGCCGCCCTGTGGCTGGTCAGCGACCGCCCTGCTCTATCCTCCGGATTCTCTCGACTTCTGTCATCGGATTTTAAACCACTCGATATGCTAGACAAAAACTTGTCGACCTTGACCACATCGACCTCAACCAACTGTCCATCCTTCGACTCTTCTGTCAATATTGACCTACCCTGTCGATCCCTCGACCTTTCTGTCGATATCAACTGTGGAATTCCTCCCCGTGTCAATCCCGTGTCGACCTCGACCGACCTTGTTCACCTTCGTGTTCCATCAACCTCTTGACAACATCACAACCTGCTCTCAAACTCTGGATGCCCGTGTCCACCTCTCGGACCTCGATGTCGACAACCTCGACTTAAACATCGAGAGGGACAGTATCAGAGCTGAGGAGTTTGGCGAAGTCCATCTGCAACAAGAGCTGTCAACCTACTTAGAGAGTCTGAATGAAGGAGACATAGACACGGATCTGTTAACCGGGATGAAGCCAAAGGGGGCTTTCCACCATTGTTCCAGGTGCCAGGGCAAACTGCCCTCGGACGATCAGCAAAACTTGCATGCCCAGAGCGCACTGACGAGAGAAGGGGGCTGCATTCACTGTGCGGCATTTACAGAGGCCACGCGCCGTAAGAGTGCCAGGAACTCCCCATCTGCCAGCCACCGCAGCGGAAGGTCCGCCTGCCGCTCTTCTGTGGGCTTGGTTCCACGCAGAACCCCAGCGAGTGTCTCTCCAAGAAGACGGTGCTTGTCTTCCTCTCGAGCTTCACCAGCGAGGGTGCAGTGTGTCTCCCCCTCTCCGCCTCCTCACAGGCGCTCCCCCAGACAAAGGTCCCCGAGAATGAGGTGCTATTGCTCCATATCATATAGGTCCTCCACATCACAGGACACAGGAAGCAGATGGGATCGCATCTCTGATTGAAACAGTGGGGGAAATGTTGCACAGGCTGGACTCCCAGCAACAGATGCTGCACTCTATGGTGGTGCGACTTCCGGCAGAAGAGGACGTTCACCGTCTCCCTCAGCTGCCACCACCGCTACCACCCCCACTGGAAGAAGTGCTGTCCCATGTTGCGTTGCGCTCCTCTTATGGAGGAGACCGAGGTGGTGAGTTCCGTGTCGGAGCACTTTCAAGGGCTGAGTATGGAGTTCAAAGCGACTTTGGCAGTGGACATTCCCTAGTGCACCCAGAAAGAGGTACCTAAACTGTCTTGTGAGGGAGAAGACCGCTAAGCCTGCGGATATCCTTCCCCTCCTTGATGATTACGTGGACATTGTGCAATCCACGGGAAACCAGCTGGCATCTGCTCCTACGACTTCTAGGCAGGCGGATGCCACGTACACAAGGGTGGGGGTGGAAACAAAAGGACTGAGATCTTTCCCTCCGATAGGGGACTCAGAGTCCAGGCTGAGGGAGAAGCAGGCTCTCCAGATGGAAGCCTAAGGGTAAGACAGACGCTCAACAGCCCCTGCGAAGCCACAGTATCATCCCTGAAGGGTCATGGCTGCCATCGCCAACCCCACCCCCGCCCCAACAGACCGACCAGACTCGAACCAATGGCAAGCCTGCACCCAGGACTCCTGGGTGCAAACAACGATGACCCATGGATACGCCCTCCAATTTCTCCTTCAGATGGGTGCTGACTACTACTGTCGGATGTCCCGAATGGGCTCAAGCTCTCTCTCAGGAGATCGTTGTGATGCAGAAGAAACGAGCGATACAACTAAGGGCCGATGAAGACTCTCGAGCAGGTTTCTACTCCGGGTACTTCCTGGTGCCAAAGAAGGAGAGAGGCTTCAGAGAAACATACAGTGGAGGTCATACATCATGTGACTGCACTGGGTCTCGCAGTTCACATAGAGAAAAGCTCTCTCGAACCCACTCAGATGGTGGTGTTCTTGGGAATGAAGCTGGACTCTCAAAAAATGCTTGCCTACCTGTCCAGAGACAGAATCGAGTGGTTGGAGAAATGCCTGGGGTCATTCAGAAGGACATTTACTCTCCAGCTGTTCAAATTTCAAAAGCTGTTGGGGCTGATGGTGGCCGCCTCGAATATTTTTCCCTTGGGCCTGCTGCACATGTGCCCATTGCAATACTGGGTAAACGCCCACAAGCTACACCCAGCGAGACACAAACACTACACACTTACAGTGAAATTGGAACAATATGTACTTCGGCTCCCCCCTCAGATGTCCACACAGACGGGAAGTTATCACCACAGATGCCTCCGGGACAGGCTGGGGCGATGTCTGGAATGGGATGGGAGTTCAAGGAGTGTGGAGTGGCCTCTGGTCAGCCGCACACATCAATGTATAGGAGCTGCAGTGTTGGCCTACATCAACCACCAGGGAGGCCTACACTCCCCCAGACTACATTGTGTGGCATGCAGACTTCTCCTGTGGGCACAAGACAATCTCCGCTCCATACGGGAAATACACCTGCCGGGGGTGTCCAATACAGGGTTGGAAATTATCTCCAGGGGAGTTCCGGACAACTCAGAGTGGAGACTGAATCCTCAGGTGGTAGAGCAGATCTGGAAGAGGCTGGGACGAGCTCAGGTTGACCTCTTTGCCACACAGGCGATGACCCACTGTCTTCTGTGGTTCTCCCTGGAGACGGGAGGCGGCCCCCTGGGTGTGGATGCCTTTGCTCACCCATGGCTGCAGGAACTACTGTATGCCTTGCCCCCACCGCCACTTCTTCCACTGACACTGGAGAGGATTTGCCAGGAAGGATCTCAAGTTCTCGTGATTGCCCCCCGGTGGCCGAGACAACTGTGGTTCGCCACGCTAGCACAGATGATCAGTGCAGATCCATGGCAGCTTCTGCTTCGACGGGACTTGTTGAACCAAGCAGAAGGGCTATTATGGCATCCCAACCCAGCAAAGCTGCAGTTGTGGGTTTGGCCCCTGAAAGGCACCACCTGATGTCTCTGGAGCTGCCTGTTAATGTTGTGGAGAAGCTGCAATCAGCCAGGGCCCCAATATATTTACAAGTGGTGAGATTACCAGAACTGGTGTCTAGAGAAGCATGTGGATCCGCTGTCGTGACACATATCGACAATCATGTGCTTCCTGCAACAGCTTCTTGAAGATGGGAAATCTACATCCACACTGAAAGTTTATCAGGCTGCCATCTCGGTTTGCCATGATAAAACTGACAATGTCTCCCCAGGAGCCCATTTCCTGGCGATCCAGTTTCTTAAAGGTGTGAGACACTTGAGACCACCTATAATGGACACAATTCCAGCATGGGACTTGGAATAAGTGCTGAAAGGACTGAGTGGTGCTCCCTTTGAGCCCATCTCCACAACGGAGCTCCACTCCCTCTCACTCAAGGTAGCCTTCCTTGTAGCGATAAGGTCGGCAAGGAGAATTAGTGATGTAGCGTAAGGTACACTTATAAATTTCAATTAAAGAAGTGAATTTATAGTATCACCTTATCACGAATCCTGGAATCTTGTAGAACTCAATTTCTGTAATAGTTGGACACAGACACCAATTCCAAAGATATAAATTGTCAAATTTATTCAAAAACAAAGACTAAATGTAGCACTACACTAATTATACAAAAGGGAAAAACTAATTTAATCAGACATTAAATAACTACGCAGGTTAGTATTTATGTCAGGTAACTTCTCGTTATATATATATATATATATATATATATATATATATATATATATATATATATATATATATATATATATATCTCATTTACGTTTAGGTGCCGAGAAAGTTCCTATCATTACTTGTTACCATAATTTCCCTTAACTGATTATTATTCAATGATTAAGGATAGGCAGGGCCACCTATAATCTGGTGTCTATTAACTTGTGTCAATTTCAGACTAAACAGTTAAACAGGAATGAGAAGATATTTCTCAGCGTTGACAGATTTTATTTCTAAAATTATCAACAAAACAGTTTAATGCAACACACATTTATATTTAAGAAAACTAAATGATATTACACATTCTAGAGTTATGAATCACAGATTAACATTTCTAATTGATTTCTCAAATGTCATGAATCACAAACTCCAAACTGTTAAACTTATCTGAACTTCGCCGCAGAGAGGCCTCTCTGTCTTCGGGCTCAGATAACAGCACACGGCACGAGGTCCATGTGGTTTGGAACAAAGGCAGTCCGGTTCGGCTTTGTCCAAGAACTTCCACTCAGTCGATGCACCTGGAAGTTGGGGTTTCGCGAATGTAGTGTCTTTTCCAAACAGATTTTCCACTGGTTTGAAGGCTCCAAGGTTGTGCACAAAATCTTCTTTGTAAGCAGGGTTTGCACTGTAGTTACTTGAAGACAAAGTCTTTGAGGAAAGCAGGGCCCTGTTCATTCCAAGGGTCAAGTTTCTTAAGACTCAAATAGCTATTTAAATGACTGAACATTTTTGTATACAGTCAACTTAGTCAATTGTCCAGCTGTAAAACTCCACTGATCAGGTGGGTACAGGTGGGCATGCGCAGTCTGTAAAGTTCTTTATTTAATAAAGTCCTTTAAAAGAATTCTTCGTATGGCTCAATCTCCTTCTCCCAGTTTAACTCTTCTGTTGCCGGCAAAGACTTAGTTGGTTTCTGGTTCTGGTTCTGGCAACAAAGCTACAGGTTGAGCTGTGGCAGCGAGTTTCTGGTTCAGGTGAGAGAGAGAGAGAGAGAGAGAGATAGAGAGAGAGAGAGAGAGAGAGAGACCTTGCGCTGTTCTTTATACACCTGTCAGATCAATAGGTGATTGGTTCTTGAGTTTGTGAGATTGGATTTCGGTTTCAGCCCCCAGTGTCCTATTAGAAGGGGGCTTGATTTATGACTGATGTCAATCCATGCCATCTTTTGGAAATGCCGGTTGGCCTGGGTTCGTAGCTCTGTGTTGGGATTTTGGCTCTCGTCCATTTCAAAGAGTTTTTATTACCTACAGGCCCCCTTCCCCAGACATCTCACAGCAGGATTCCAAACTATTTGGCCTATTCTCGGTGCCATGCACCCAAAACTGTCACTTTGATGTAAACCAGTTCCACACTTTAAGGAAATCTTATAACTTTGGGGGGAGAGGTCTTCTTTAGATCAGTGCTTCAGCTCAGAGCTAAAATGCTCTTATCAAAATACACCCAACATAATGCTACAGTGATAAAGCCTGTCTGATCTTCTCGGGAAGCAATGACAGAGTCACTCTCAGGATGAACCCGGCCTTCCTGATCAAGGTTGTGTCGGCATTCCATAAACCAACCTATTGTCCTGGAGTTTTTCCATACCCCTCCACATTCATCAGATGAGGACCACAGACTACACACACACTGCCCTGTCCGGGCTTTGAGGTGCTATATGTGGAGGACTGTGCAGAGCCGCAAATCCAACCAGCTGTTTGTCTGCTACGGTTCCACCACAAGAGGGAGGGCGGTTTCCAAACAGCGACCGGCGCACTGGGCGGCGGATGCGATCCAGCTCACCTACGAGATTGCTAATGTTCCCACACCTGAACACATCTCAGCACACTCAACAAGGGGAAAAACCACGTCGTGGACTCTCTTTCATGGTGCCACAATGGAAGATCTGTGCAATGCTGCGACCTGGTCCGGTCAACAGACCTTCACAAGGTTCTACCGCCTCAACGTGGCGGACAGGCTGCGCCCAAGCTTGGGCTCCCAGGTGCTACAAACAGCTAGCCCTCAGGCACCGTGAGGCTCTGCTATCCTTGTCATTATGGGTTTAGGCTTAGTCAGGTGACAGCTCTGGTATAATCTTCCCATTAGGTAATGGCTGTCTTTCAATTTGAAAGGGAACAATAGGTTATTATCATAACCCTGGTTTCCTGAAAAAGAAAGAAAGAAAACTAAAAAAAACAGTGCAACAATGTGTGAATATTCAATGTAAAAAGACATTGAGAAATGCATGGAAATGCAAACTATTAGTGAACAAAAAAAAAAGATAGTGATATATAATTATACAAACAACAAAAACACATGAATATAAAAAACTAAAATAAATAATTTAAATAAAGTCACACATGTGACACTTATTTGTTCATCTGGACACAATTCACATTGATCTTAAACAGCATACAATCACCTCAGGAACGGTAGTTCAAGACCAGTACTCATCTGGTAAATCTGTCATACAAGACTCACATTCTGGCCTGAAGCTGCCACATATTGGATTATGTGTCAGTGTGTGTGGCCAGTGCACACTGCTTACACTGCAGATTTATTGAGTCATACCTATAAACGTTGGGATTACAACAGGGAAAAGTATCATGCTTTCTAAAACATATTCATGAACTTGCAGACATACTTTGTAAATTTGAGTGTACAATTAAATTAAGCAATCATTTACAGGTTAATGATTTTCAAAATGATAATGACTTTAATCAAGAATACCAATGACGCAGAGTATGAATACTGAAGAGTTAAGTCTCCAAACTGTTGTGTCCCGGAGCTACTTCTTTCTCTCCAGTATATCTCTGATTATGTAACACCGGCATTAAGCACAGTCTGTGGTATAATTTTTTAATATATCTCCCCAGAACTAATCCTTGATGCAGCATGTTAATGCTTTAGATGAAACATGGAATAGCTGAGCATTTTTTTTAGATTTACTCATGAAGGACTAGCAAGTTTAAATATCTTACTAATTGTGCAGA
Source organism: Amia ocellicauda (assembly GCF_036373705.1). Classification (NCBI taxonomy): domain Eukaryota; kingdom Metazoa; phylum Chordata; class Actinopteri; order Amiiformes; family Amiidae; genus Amia; species Amia ocellicauda. The sequence goes on from NC_089857.1 coordinate 24,499,210, forward strand.
AAATTCTATTTTTAAAGCATTTACTGAACTGAAATATTTAGCAGTCTCTCTGATACATAGCAGAATTAAAATGTCATAACAATGCATGCTTTTGTTTTATTGTGGTCAGAAACATGACATAGCTTCTAAATATGTGTTTGTCTGTGTGTCTGTGTGTGTGTGTGTGTGTGTGTGTGTGTGTATGCCTGCATGTTTTCATGTTACTGTTTCATGATTATGGAGATGAACATTGGATGAGTAGAATATATAATAATATCTATATCTTTAGGTGTTTTCCTTTTAGATTTATTCCCCATTACACACAGACTCACATGCACACACACATATGTAGGGAGGAAAATGTCAGTAGCATCTACTCATTTACAAATCAGTAAATATATGTCAACAATTGTAATATTTGTAATACTAGAATTTGTCTGTAAATACTATTAGTTAAGAATTTCTTTCCTTTTAGGCTTGCCCATCTGTTTCAGTCTGATCAAGATAAATAAACAATGAGATTATATAATATTCTTTGAAGCGGATGTTAAGTTTCTATGTAATGTTATTTTTTAAATAGTCAGAAAGTTACTCTGTCATGAAAAGATTTTGACTAGGAAAAAAGTAATGAGTTTCAAATGATGAATGTGGGGTGTGCAAAATTCCCCATTTGAAAAATGAATAATATCAGACAAATAAAACATAAAAAGATATATAAGAAAGTTACCAAAACAAATAAATCACAACTTCAAGAAATAAAAGTAAACATCTTAATTTTTTTATGTTAGAGAGATACAGCAGTAAACATTTTTCAGATGGACTTGCATATTTATTTTAAGGAGAACAAATGTCACCTTCAAAGCTTCTAAATATATTATTGTCTCTCTCCTAAGAAAATAATTTGTATAAACTCTAAAAGTCAAACTGCAAAAACCTGGTGTCTATTTAAATGCACCCTTTACAACATTTTCTAAATATTGCTTAATCCTTCATCTTTCCATTTCAAAATATAATTATTTGTTTTTAATTATGCCAAGAAATAATAATATTTATGAAAGTGTTACTCAGACTTTTAAAAATGCCTCTAAAAAGCTAGTAACTAAACTACTTAATCAAATGAAAAGTGTAAGCTAATTCAATTTAAAATCCTCACAAATAAGAATTCTTGCAGCTAATACACATGACCTGGCTGCAGTATCACACAATGTCAAATAGAAATTAACATAAATTCAGATAGCTTCCATAAAAGTCTAAAATCAAATTAACATGCTATATTGAACATCTTCCCATGCCAACTTTATAATTTTAACTTATTAGACCTTTGACCTAACTTTCTGATGAAGGTATGTGTCACAGGAGGTGTCATAGCTCAATGCATACCCCTAATTGTTTTTCTCAGCATTGTTTATTTATTCTTATTATTGATTAAATTATTTCACTACACTAACAATTTGTTTTCTTTAATTATTATTATTATTATTGTATGTTGCACATGGTTTTTTATAATTTGATAATTTTCATAAGAGTTTTCATAGAAAAAGAGCAAATAGTACAAATCAATGTCCATAATCAACTGAGGCCATAGCTGAAAGTCCATTACCAGCTTCCACCTACCTCCTCAGCTTGTAGAAATTCACTGTTTATCTGTACCTCATCTTTTATCTTTCTTTTAGTTCCACTTTCTGCCCATTTGTTTTCTGATTTACCCATGCAAATATTTAGTAAGGTTTGTTGCACCATTGTTGCAACATTTTTATTGCCCCTCGCTAATCTAGTATTATTCAATTTATCGATTTAACTGCATTCAATTTCACTCTAACTTCCGCACCATCCAACAACATTTATACGTTGCAATTAAAATTGGGATTCTAGTAGGTGTAACCTAATACAGAGTGCCAGTTGGGATATACACTCACCTAAAGGATTATTAGGAACACCATACTAATACTGTGTTTGACCCCCTTTCGCCTTCAGAACTGACTTAATTCGACGTGGCATTGATTCAACAAGGTGCTGAAAGCATTCTTTAGAAATGTTGGCCCATATTGATAGGATAGCATCTTGCAGTTGATGGAGATTTGTGGGATGCACATCCAGGGCACGAAGCTCCCGTTCCACCACATCCCAAAGATGCTCTATTGGGTTGAGATCTGGTGACTGTGGGGGCCAGTTTAGTACAGTGAACTCATTGTCATGTTCAAGAAACCAATTTGAAATGATTCGACCTTTGTGACATGGTGCATTATCCTGCTGGAAGTAGCCATCAGAGGATGGGTACAAGGTGGTCATAAAGGGATGGACATGGTCAGAAACAATGCTCAGGTAGGCCGTGGCATTTAAACGATGCCCAATTGGCACTAAGGGGTCTAAAGTGTGCCAAGAAAACATCCCCCACACCATTACACCACCACCACCAGCCTGCACAGTGGTAACAAGGCATGATGGATCCATGTTCTCATTCTGTTTACGCCAAATTCTGACTCTACCATCTGAATGTCTCAACAGAAATCGAGACTCATCAGACCAGGCAACATGTTTCCAGTCTTCAACTGTCCAATTTTGGTGAGCTTGTGCAAATTGTAGCCTCTTTTTCCTATTTGTAGTGGAGATGAGTGGTACCCGGTGGGGTCTTCTGCTGTTGTAGCCCATCCGCCTCAAGGTTGTACGTGTTGTGGCTTCACAAATGCTTTGCTGCATACCTCGGTTGTAACGAGTGGTTATTTCAGTCAAAGTTGCTCTTCTATCAGCTTGAATCAGTCGGCCCATTCTCCTCTGACCTCTAGCATCAACAAGGCATTTTCGCCCACAGGACTGCCGCATACTGGATGTTTTTCCCTTTTCACACCATTCTTTGTAAACCCTAGAAATGGTTGTGCGTGAAAATCTCAGTAACTGAGCAGATTGTGAAATACTCAGACCGGCCCGTCTGGCACCAACAACCATGCCACGCTCAAAATTGCTTAAATCACCTTTCTTTCCCATTCAGACATTCAGTTTGGAGTTCAGGAGATTGTCTTGACCAGGACCACACCCCTAAATGCATTGAAGCAACTGCCATGTGATTGATTGGTTAGATAATTGCATTAATGAGAAATTGAACAGGTGTTCCTAATAATCCTTTAGGTGAGTGTACATATTATTTCTTAATTCGTATTGTAACTACAAATGTATATTAAGCGATGCTAATAATGATTTAAATACTGATTTTTAATATGTATATCATTAAAAGAAAATGCATCAGAACTGATGAAAGCTGACTGGTTGAACAATAGTAAGTGTGTGAGTTCTGTTTTTCAATATATTTGACTTGGTTACCAGTAACTCCAGTATTCCTGCTAAAGACTGTGTGGGGAACTTATTGGGGTGAGATTTGTTCCCCTAAATATTGGGGTGGTGTAATCACAGGGGTTTACTCTCAGTGCCTCTGACACAGCTGCCTCAAAAGTCAGCTCAGGTAATTATGTGCTGAATGTTGCAGAAGCCCTTTGTAGCCTAAATGTCATGACTGTAAATGTACATAGTGCCAAAACAGCACTGAACCTTTAGTTCAATAATAGGAACAGTAACGGTATGTCTCCACCAATTAGAATAATATGTGATAGACATGTGGAGAGCATTTGATTTTCCTCATGTTAATCCTAATATGGTGACCACTGAATTCTATGTACCAGTGTTTCTAGACTCCACCAGACATTTTGGGATTCGATAATTATGCCTGGCATCTCTCATACAACCAGTAGAGGTCAATTAGAATAAACTTACACCTCCACCAACAGATCTGTGAAATATGTCTTGGAAATTTTGAAAGCAAGTGCTGAAAATCGTATGCAACGTATATAATTGTTCTTTGTGCTCTCTGGAGAGATACTCAGCCATTCTCATTTTCCTCTTTCTTTAGTATTATAAAATGAGAACCATGTTTCATTAAATCAAATAAACAGCAAGTAAGTAAATGTAATTATCTTCCTAGAATATTTTTTTGTTTGTTTGTTTTTTGTTTGGTTGAGTGATTTTGTAGGCCACATCTGAAGCTTAACATAACAGTTCCAGGAGGTCCCTGCAATTACACAGAATTAATTGTTTTCAGAGCTAAGAAATGTTTCCTAGGTTGGAATATACATACAATGTTAATATGTTTTAGTTCTTCAAATATTCCCAGGCAAAATAATTAAATCGAACTAGCATCTCAGTCATAGTGTAGTGTGTTTCCTATTGGGAAAGTCTGCATGACTGTGTATCTTCTGTTTCTTCCAGGTTTGTCACCCAGTGGTCTACTCAAATGGAGAAAGCTTTTGAAAGAGTTTAACTTCACAAATCTATTCCATTGTGTTGAATGGATGAATGTCCTAATGCTTTTCAAGTACTTGCATAGTTCCTTCCTCAGATCATGTATTACTTTCAAGCCTTGATTATTAATGATCTTTAGTAACTCAGCTCAATATACAACAGATATACAAATACCTATTTATATGTCTAAGGTTGTAGCCAACACATTGACATTGGCATTCAAGTGAGTATACTGATTTCTAACCTAGCTTTGTGGATAAATTAGGGTTTGGTTGGTTGATTATGCAGGATGGAGGTTATAAAAAGTAACATGATGAACACTATGCATGACTGGATTTGCACATAAACTCTGCATTAATAAGACATGAATGTAAGCTGACAAACCGTTGTGGGAATACCAGTGAACATTTGGCTATTTTAAAAAAGAAAACTTAAGATAATAAAACAGAATCATAAAACAGAAGAAAACAAAGAAGAAAATGGAAAACGTGCCGGCCTGAAGAAGAACTCAGCTATTAATTAATTTGCTTGTGAAATTATACAAAATGTTAGAATCCCAAACACATTAGTACAAAGTTTCAAGAAATGTTGCAATAACCATTCACTGACATTACTGTAAAGTTTTGACTGTGGGACAAAATAAATCTACAACACTTAAGAAACACAAGATGTTAAAACAATCTGAAATGTTGCTAGATAATGTGGAAATGTGTATAAGAATAGATGTATTGTAACCCATTGTTCTGATTAAGTTAACTAGGTTAACTAAGTTAATGTCCTGGCATTCTAAATTTGGAATCTAGATTGACCAGCCAGTGGGTCATTGTTGATTGGCTAGTGGGCAAAAGGTGAAAAGAGGGTTAGTAAGGTCAAAAAAAGGTTGAAAAGATTCATTTTAGATATGATTTGAGGAAAAGAGATGAATCCTTCCATGCTGAACTCCAGACCAGTAGGTAAGCACAACCATATTGTTTGTCCTGCTACCAGATTACATAACATGTAATAAGGGGTTAATATTATGTGATCCTGCTATTGTATAACAAGTATTACAGATTACAGTTGTGTTTCTATTACATCAGATGTATTAAATTCAATATGAGTGTGAATATCATATGAAGTGCATAAATTGTCCTCAATTACAAATATATTTTTTAAGCCTTTTGTTTCTGTAAAGTGCCCTAACAGTTTGTCTGACCAAATGCAATTACATACATCATATAAACATTGATACAATGTACACTCACCTAAAGGATTATTAGGAACACCATACTAATACTGTGTTTGACCCCCTTTCGCCTTCAGAACTGCCTTAATTCTACGTGGCATTGATTCAACAAGGTGCTGAAAGCATTCTTTAGAAATGTTGGCCCATATTGATAGGATAGCATCTTGCAGTTGATGGAGATTTGTGGGATGCACATCCAGGGCACGAAGCTCCCGTTCCACCACATCCCAAAGATGCTCTATTGGGTTGAGATCTGGTGACTGTGGGGGCCAGTTTAGTACAGTGAACTCATTGTCATGTTCAAGAAACCAATTTGAAATGATTCGACCTTTGTGACATGGTGCATTATCCTGCTGGAAGTAGCCATCAGAGGATGAGTACATGGTGGTCATAAAGGGATGGACATGGTCAGAAACAATGCTCAGGTAGGCCGTGGCATTTAAACGATGCCCAATTGGCACTAAGGGGCCTAAAGTGTGCCAAGAAAACATCCCCCACACCATTACACCACCACCACCAGCCTGCACAGTGGTAACAAGGCATGATGGATCCATGTTCTCATTCTGTTTACGCCAAATTCTGACTCTACCATCTGAATGTCGAGACTCATCAGACCAGGCAACATTTTTCCAGTCTTCAACTGTCCAATTTTGGTGAGCTTGTGCAAATTGTAGCCTCTTTTTCCTATTTGTAGTGGAGATGAGTGGTACCCGGTGGGGTCTTCTGCTGTTGTAGCCCATCCGCCTCAAGGTTGTACGTGTTGTGGCTTCACAAATGCTTTGCTGCATACCTCGGTTGTAACGAGTGGTTATTTCAGTCAAAGTTGCTCTTCTATCAGCTTGAATCAGTCGGCCCATTCTCCTCTGACCTCTAGCATCAACAAGGCATTTTCGCCCACAGGACTGCCGCATACTGGATGTTTTTCCCTTTTCACACCATTCTTTGTAAACCCTAGAAATGGTTGTGCGTGAAAATCCCAGTAACTGAGCAGATTGTGAAATACTCAGACCGGCCCGTCTGGCACCAACAACCATGCCACGCTCAAAATTGCTTAAATCACCTTTCTTTCCCATTCAGACATTCAGTTTGGAGTTCAGGAGATTATCTTGACCAGGACCACACCCCTAAATGCATTGAAGCAACTGCCATGTGATTGGTTGGTTAGATAATTGCATCAATGAGAAATTGAACAGGTGTTCCTAATAATCCTTTAGCTGAGTGTATAGTGTGCCACATCCAGAACCTTGCTGTCATGGCTTCCATCTAGCCCTTACACTTCATCCCCGCTAGATGTCGCCATTACCCTGTCAGGTCCAGTCACTTCTCCCAGCTCCATTCTATTAACATTCTGGAAGCCCTTGTGCACTTGTTCACTCACCCTCTGCTCCCATTCGCCCTGCACCTCCCAACCTAGGTTCCTGTTCCCCTTATATACCCCTCACTACTCTGAGTCTGGACGAAGTTTTGCCAGTCTTACCTGCAATCACGAGCATTCTCCTTGAGCCCTGTCTAGCCTTAGAATCTACGAACCCTTGCCTGACTTCCCGACCACGACTCTGTCTTTCCCTTGTTGCTTTGTTTGCCTGATCCCACGACCCTCGCCTGTGACCATGACCACGTCTCCATCTTGCCTTCATTGCCCTGTCTGCCCATATCTGACCCACACCTGTCTGAACATCCCTCGATCACGCACCGCAAATGTGTCCCCTGTTCCCGTGCCTCGAGGTACACGTGACAGAAAACTTCGCCGTTATGGACCCAGTGGATCTCCCAGAGATGAGGACTGCCCTCACCACCCAGGGAGCCATGCTTGGTGAGCATGAGAGGGTGATCCGGCATTTCAGGAGCACCCTGGATGAGATCCTCAGGCGGCTTCCTGCCAAACCTCCCCAACCCCTGGCAGCCGCTGCTCCCACAACAACTGCTGCTCCCGCAGCCGCTGCCATAGTACCAATCAGTTCAGTGCAGCTAGCCATGCCAGACAAGTACGATGGCTCCCCGGAATGCTGTAAGGGGTTCTTGCTTTCCAACTTTTATCATCAGTTTATCCGCAATTTTAGTTCTGTTGCCTCTCCACTGACCTCTCTTTTGGGCTCCCCCCAGACTTTTACCTGGACAGACTCCGCCACTGCCACCTTCGCCCGCCTCAAGACCCTGTTCTCGACAGCTCCCATCCTCAGGCACCCGGACCCCTCTCTGCCCTTTGTCATGGAGGTGGATGCCTCTGAGTCCGGAGTGGGGGCTGTGCTCTCCCAGCACCAAGGACAGCTGCCCAAACTGCACCCCTGCGCTTTCTTCTCCCGCAAGTTGTCGCCGGTGAAGCGCATCTATGACATAGGCAACCGGGAGCTCCTCGCCGTGAAGCTGGCTTTCGAGGAGTGGCGTCACTGGCTGGAGGGCGCTGGGCACCCATTCCTGGTGCTGATGGACCACAGGAATCTTGAGTACATCCAGTCAGCCAAACGACTCAACACCCACCAGGCGTGCTGGGTGCTCTTCCTCACCCGGTTCAGCTTCATGCTCACCTACCGCCCGGGGTCGAAGAACATCAAGGCAGACTCCCTCTCTCGGCAGTTCGACTCCTCTCCTGCCCCGCAGTCGACGGAACCCATCCTGTCTCCCTCCTGCGTTCTGGCTCCCATTCAATGGGACATCTGGGACCAGCGCGGACTCGGCTCTGATCCGGCTCCTCACGCCTGCCTGGCAAACCGGACCTACGTCCCATCATCCGTGCGCCCACACCTGCTGCGCTGGATACATGCCACTCCCGCCTCGGGTCACCCGGGTGTCAGCCGCACCGTCGCCCTGGTTCGTGGAAAGTTCTGGTGGCCCGCCCATTCTGGCGCGTGACGTCACCAGGTTCGTCGGTGCCTGCTCCACCTGCACGCAGTCCAAGGCCTCCAGACACCTCCCAGCCAGTCTGCTCCAGCCGCTGCCTGTCCCGCACCGTCCTTGGTCCCACATCGCCATGGACTTCCTCACGGATCTCCCCAAATCCCAGGATTACACCGCCATCCTGGTGGCCATCGACCGGTTCTCTAAGGGCTGCCAGCCCATCCCTCTGAAAGGCCTCCCCACTGCACTGGAGACTGCGGAGCTTCTTTTCCAGCACGTCTTTCGCATTTACGGCCTGCTGGAGGACATTGTCTCCGACTGGGGTTCCCAGTTCACCTCCCATGTCTGGTCTGCCTTTTTCAAGGCACTCAACGTGAACGTCAGTCTCACTTCAGGATATCACCCCCAGTCAAACGGACAGACGGAACACTTGAACCAGGAGCTTGGCTGGTTTTTGCGGTCTTACTGCAGTGCATCGCAGGCGGACTGGAGTCAGTTCTTGCCGTGGGCTGAGTACGCCCAGAACTCCCTCACCAGCTCTTCCTCTGGTCTCACCCCATTCCAGTGCATGCTCAGATATCGGCCGGCCCTGTTCCCCTGGGATGAGGAGTCCACCGATGTGCCGGCACTGGACGACTGATTTCGCTGCTGTGCTGTGGTCTGGCGGGCAGCACACACCTGGCTGCAACGTGCTCCTGCTCCTCGGCCCCGTGGCCATCCCCGCCGTGTCCGGCCCAGTTCGGCTGCAGCCGATCATGGAGGGGGGGGTACTTGTAACAAAGTTCTAAGATCTGACAGTGTGTGACTATTGATTTAACGCCAAGATGGTTAATACCTAATCCTGTTTTAACTTACTTTAACTGCATTGGAGGGTTATAATTATTTGTTTGTACTGTAATTAATTTATTCTGAGATAAAGTATCTAAACATACTCACTCAAACTTACTTTAAGTCCAAGTGATTTAAGTCTTCCTAAAAGAAACACAGCCAAATCTCTCTAAAACTGAAGCTTTTATTAAATCCCTTTTATTCTATAAAGGTATATTTGAATGTGCAATGATATATTTGAGTATCCTATACATTTGAGCCATAATACCAGCTGCACTTTTACACTTGGATGTACTTTTTTCCTAGCACTGGCTCCTGATCTGACAAGGACACTATTAGCATCAGTGAGCGTACAACTAGTCCATTAAAATCAGACTCAAGGGTATCATTGGCCCTCTCTCCTTAGGGAGCAATTCAGCTTCTGACTCTCCCTCTGCATCAAAGGCCTTCCTTACATTATTGCTTCAGAGACTTCATGTGATGACTCACAAGTGGTTGGTTGAAGGCTCAAAGAAGAGAGCATTAAGGCTAGCAGACTGTATTATGCATGTTCCCGCAGGATTTGGATTGGTGTTTTGCTGAATCATACACTAGTTGACAACACGGTCCCTCATTGGCGACGCTAGACCCTAGACTTTTTCCCCCGTTTTTTCTCTCAGCCCCCCTTAAAATAATACCACAAAAGAATGACAGATTGAAGAAGTAACTTCCCAACTTCCCAACTTCCCAGCACAACACCCCCCCCCACCCCCACTCTTACACCGGCACTGTTAGCACAACCCCCCACCTCTTTGATACCGGCACCGTCACTGCCCCCCCCCACTCCGACACCGGGAAAAAAAAAGGCAGCCCCCAGAAGCCCTCCTAAAACTTGAAGTCTAGAACCGCCCCTGTGTAGACTTCACATATTAAGACCAATAATAGGATGCTTTTACCAGTCTGATTGTTAACTGTATCCCAATTACAAAGTTTGTATATATTTTTTAGTTCTCATACAAAAATTAAAAAAAAATGTCTAGTTATGGGCACTCCGGTTTCCTCCCACCATCCAAAGACATGTGGTTTAGTTTGATTGGTTACTCTAAATTGCCCTGTGTGTGGTGTGTATGTGTCTGTCTGTGTGTGTTGCCCAGCGATGGACTGGCGTCCTGTCCTGGGTGTCTTCCTGCCTTGCGCAATATGCCTGCCGGGTTCGGCTCCAGCTTCCCCTCGACCCTCACCAGGATAAGCAGTTTGGAAGATGGATGGAATATCTAGTTATTTTATTCAGTATTAATACACCTGCTCGTTAACGCAAATAGCGAAACATTGAATCATGTGCCTGCAACTCAATATATAAAGCATGCAGACATGGTCAAGAGGTTTAGTTGTTGTTCGACCAAACATTACAATGGGGAAGATGTATGATCTAAGCCACTTTGACCGAGGTATCATTGTTGCTTCCACACGTGGTGGTTCCAGCATCTCAGAAACAGCTGACCTTCTGGGATTTTCACGCACTACAGTCTCTAGAGTTTTCAGAGAATGGTGCAATAGACAAAAAACATCCTTTCAGCGGTAGTTTTGTGGCTGAAAACGCCTTGCTAATAAGAGAGGTCAGAGGAGAATGGCCAGACTTGTTCAAGCTGTCATAGAGGCCACAAATACTCAAATAACCACTCTTTACAACAGTGGTGTGGGTTGAACGCATTGAACCCTGAAGCGGATGGGTTACAGCATTAGAAGACCATGCCTTGCTCCACTCCTGTCAGTTAAGAGCAGGAAGGTAAGTCTACAATGGGTACATGATCACTAAAACTGGACAAATTTAAGATTGGAAAAACATTGCTTGGGCTGACGAATCTCAATTTCTGCTGCGACATGCAGATGGTAGGGTCAGAATTTTGAGTAAACTGCATAAATCCATGGATCCACCCTGCTTTGTGTCAATGGTACGAGCTGGTAGTGGTGGTGTAATGGTGTGGGGAATGTTTTCTTGGCACACATTAGGCCCTTAATACCAACTGAGCATTATTTGAATGCCATAGCGTATCTAAGCATTGTTGCTGACCATGTGCATCCCTTTATGGACACAGTCTACTCATTTTCAAATAGATAGTTCCAGCATCATCACAATCCCACAAGCTTTAGCGGCTGGATCAAAATGCTGCCATTTTGGCAGGCCAGCTGGCAGGCAAGCTGAAAGGCACTGCGACAAACTTAATAGACAACTCCGGATATCTGTTGTGGGCCGGGTTGTCACAACAAGCAGTGGCAGCGGCAAGGGAAAGGAGATGGGAAAGGGAGACTACACACCACTCAAATCAGGTATGATAGATGGATTTCAGCAATAAACAAGCAAAGAGTATTGGTATAGCTCTATGATTCATGTGTCGTCACAGGGTGATCACCAACTTAGCAATAGTTCCAAAAAACAAAACATGTATACATATCTTAACATACATTGTTAGCATGCATACAAAATTAATATATACAATAGGTTCAATTGTGAAATCCTTACCATTTTAGTGGTAATTTGCACTTGCATTTTTTTGTCATCTGCTTAGTAGTCATCACAAATGTGTTATCTTTCAAGTCGGAAGCACTGCCCAAGGGGGAGGTGTTTCTGCACACTGCCACTCTATCAAAGCTGCCATTGGCCCCTGCGCTCGTCACTCAGAACAGGTCCCTTCCCACATCCTGTACCATAAAAAGTGACCTCAGCGCAGGTCCGTCCTCTTTTGCCATTTCGCCTGGACCCGAGAACATGAGCTCTCTGTGTCTTGTCCTTGCATTAGAACCTTATTTTTATTTAACAATTCTTATTCAGTTGGTTGGCTTCACAGCTGTGCTGTTCAACACCGTTTTTTATTGTCTGTGTCTATTTTTATTACTATTAGTTATTATTGATAGCTAATCCGACTCTGTTCCTTCCGTGCTCCGGGGGTCCGGTGTGCTTTCGGTTTCAGTTTTCGGCTACAAATAGTACACTTTAAAAATACTAGTCGTGTTTATATAGTGCCTTACATATTCCAACTGCTTGCTGTGTTGGTTTTTTGTCCACAGGGCTTTTTCCTCCACAGCAGGAGCGCTATCAGTGGAAGTAAAATCCAAGGCCCGGCTGCCCGGCCTGAACCTCGTGTATCGTAAGAGATCTCGACCCCTCATGAGATGCTCCTCCACTGGCTTGCACCCGCACTATAGCCCGCAGCTGCAGCTGTAGGAGATCTCGCTCTCTCAGTTCGCTGAGAATGAGCACTGTTAGCCCTCCCCGTCCGTTCGTTTAAGCCTTGGATTTAGATCCCACTACGGCTGGTGGTCTGCTGCCCTTGGCCCCCTCGGACCCCGGACTCTGTGTCACCCAGGGTCCCCGGAAACCTCAGGACACATGGTGTGGTTAAGCCTAAGGGCCTACGTAGGCATTTGGTTGGTGTGTAGTGCCCCGTGTACATAAACGTTGCCGGGTGGAGATGCACTTGTCACGGAGTCGTTTCATTTGTTTTGTGTGCCCCTGGTGCAAACACTGACCGTCGCCTCAGCTGCACATTTCCCTGTATACACGCTCGGCGATGAGCCCCTCTCGCCCCCACCACTGTGCCACTTGCAGCCAACACACCTTGCTCATATGGAGTGGGGAGGTCCTATGCCCCGTTTGTCTGGGCACCTACAGTGGGCACAATTTGGCCCCACCTTCCGGGTCTGCAAAGGTGTGCCCAGGGGTCCACCTCTCCACTGGGCGCCACCACAATCACCGCCACGCCCAAAGGTCTCCCACTCCTGTGAGTGATGGGGGGGGGCCTCGGGGGCACTGGATCTCCGCTTCTCCTCGAGCCCCTCCGCCTCCTCTTCCAGGGCTGTGGAGCCACGGCAGCTGCCCCCCCCATGGTAGACGCGCCCCTCCTGCCTGCTGTGCCTGCGGTGCACGCCCCCGTGGGCCCCGTGCGTGCACATGACCAACAGGGAACAGCGGCAGAGCGACGCCCACGGGCCCCCTCCCTCTCTTCTGGGTCGTCCCCTGCCTCCTCCCCACCACGCCGTCGGCAACGGCGGTCAGGCTCTGCAGACAGGGAGCATGATGAGGCCATCCTTGCCTTAAACAGCAGGATGGACCAAATCTGCACTCTCCTGGCCATGCAGGCAACGCAGGCAGCGTAACAGCATACAGGCACGTGGTGGGGCCATACACACTACTGAGTCACATTATGAGTTGCTGTGATGAAATTCACACAAGTTGGAACAGCCTGTGATTTCAATTGTTAACTTTGATTTTCGGTGTGAGTTTAAATCCAGCCTTCAATCGGTTGGTGATTTTGGTTTCCATTGACCGTTGTTAAGTCATTTTGTTCTCAACGAATTACACAATGTACAGTAAAGATTTTGATTTTTACTATACTTCGTTCATCGTGATCCGATGTTGGATTTAAGTGTTCCCTTAATTTTTTTGAGCATTCAAGCTGGTGTGGCCTTGTACCTAGCTATGCTAGCAGGGCTGGAGGCCACCGCTTCTGTGGTTGTGTGGGAAGTGCATGAAAAGTTTCCTGTGCTCTGCAATGTATATAGTTTTGTTTGTGATGACATTATAGAGCTGGTTCGGCCTCGCTCTTAGCTGTGCTAGTGGAGCAAACGGCCACCTCTCCAATATCTGACGTGTGGCACATGAGCTGCCTCCTGCGCCCCGTGGTGTATATAGTTTGTTTGTATAATTGAACTCTTCCACTCTGTACTATTCAGTTGAGTTGGATGCTCCTGTGCTGTGCGCTGACAGCATGAAGGTCTTGCTGCCACGTGATATGATAATGCGCGCAGGCCACACAAGTTGCTTGATTGCTCGCACCAGACATTGTGCAGGTAGATACGGCCTCGCTCCTAGCTACACTAGTAGAGCAGCAGGCCTTGCTATTGTAAGTGGAGGGCATAAGAGTTAACCTATGTAGCCCTGCTTTGTTAATGCTGATTCTAGACAGTTCCCGGTAAGAGCGTGACTATGGTCCTCGCTGCTGGGTGGCTCAGGTGCGGGCCTACGGGGCCCCTGAGATTACTCTCTGGAGTTGTGTTGCTGAGGCCCCTAGTGGTGACCTCGGGGCAGGCTCACTTACCAGCTCGCTGCCTTGCGACGGTTTTGTTATACAGTAACCCCTCCCCCTTGGGCAGTGCTTCCGACTTGAAACATAACGATAGGTTGCGAATGCAACCCCGGTTATCTGAAAAAGGAAACACTGTCCAAGGGTTGCAAGGTCGCGCAGGAGTCCTAGCTCCCAGCAAAAGAGGACAAACCTGCGCTGACGTCACATGTTATGGAACAGGAAGTGGAAGGGACCTGTTCTGAGTGACAAGTGCAGGGGCCAATGGCAGCTTTGATAGAGTGACGTTTTGATCAGGTTCCTACTGCAGTGCGCAGAAACCCCTCCCCTATAGAGTCACGATATATTATTCACACATTATGAGTGTGATTTATCAAACAAGATGATTGATAAAATAATGAATAACTATTACATTAAAGAAATATGAATGCCATCGATAAAATATTATTATATATTTGACAATTAGCATTGTCCTTTAGCTCACTTGTTGCTGGTTGCTCACAACGTATCATATTTTATATATTTTATATAATAGGGAAGAAGAGCGACAATCCTCTATCCCCAGATTATGTGCCATCAATTTTCAAACAAGTGTTATCCCTGGAGAAGAGACGCAGGTTAGGAAAGTTGGATTGCATCAATAGATGTCAGGATGGCAAGCGATGAAGGAGAGAGGTTGCAGAAAAGTTAAATGCAGTATAAAGTCTTGATCTGTCACCATCTGCTGAGAAACAGCACAGTAATGAGATTGAATCTGTTGGACAAACTCCTGCACCCAACACCAATGTTACACTTCAAAAACTGAATCCATCCATTCTGAGGAATTTCAAGCTAACATGAACCTTGACCAACCTACATTGACCCTTGAGGCATGTCATAATGTCAGTTGCAAGATATATATACACTCACCTAAAGGATTATTAGGAACACCTGTTCAATTTCTCATTAATGCAATTATCTAACCAACCAATCACATGGCAGTTGCTTCAATGCATTTAGGGGTGTGGTCCTGGTCAAGACAATCTCCTGAACTCCAAACTGAATGTCTGAATGGGAAAGAAAGGTGATTTAAGCAATTTTGAGCATGACATGGTTGTTGGTGCCAGACGGGCCGGTCTGAGTATTTCACAATCTGCTCAGTTACTGGGATTTTCACGCACAACCATTTCTAGGGTTTACAAAGAATGGTGTGAAAAGGGAAAAACATCCAGTATGCGGCAGTCCTGTGGGCGAAAATGCCTTGTTGATGCTAGAGGTCAGAGGAGAATGGGCCGACTGATTCAAGCTGATAGAAGAGCAACTTTGACTGAAATAACCACTCGTTACAACCGAGGTATGCAGCAAAGCATTTGTGAAGCCACAACATGTACAACCTTGAGATGGATGGGCTACAACAGCAGAAGACCCCACCGGGTACCACTCATCTCCACTACAAATAGGAAAAAGAGGCTACAATTTGCACAAGCTCACCAAAATTGGACAGTTGAAGACTGGAAAAATGTTGCCTGGTCTGATGGGTCTCGATTTCTGTTGAGACATTCAGATGGTAGAGTCAGAATTTGGCGTAAACAGAATGAGAACATGGATCCATCATGCCTTGTTACCACTGTGCAGGCTGGTGGTGGTGGTGTAATGGTGTGGGCGATGTTTTCTTGGCACACTATAGGCCCCTTAGTGCCAATTGGGCATCGTTTAAATGCCACGGCCTACCTGAGCATTGTTTCTGACCATGTCCATCCCTTTATGACCACCATGTACCCATCCTCTGATGGCTACTTCCAGCAGGATAATGCACCATGTCACAAAGGTCGAATCATTTCAAATTGGTTTCTTGAACATGACAATGAGTTCACTGTACTAAACTGGCCCCCACAGTCACCAGATCTCAACCCAATAGAGCATCTTTGGGATGTGGTGGAACGGGAGCTTCATGCCCTGGATGTGCATCCCACAAATCTCCATCAACTGCAAGATGCTATCCTATCAATATGGGCCAACATTTCTAAAGAATGCTTTCAGCACCTTGTTGAATCAATGCCACGTAGAATTAAGGCAGTTCTGAAGGCGAAAGGGGGTCAAACACAGTATTAGTATGGTGTTCCTAATAATCCATTAGGTGAGTGTATATATAGTATTGTATAGTAACTAATCATAAGAACATGAAGGAAAGTAATATCAGTAAGGAAAGCAATCAAATATTAAGTAACAGTTCAGATTACAATGAACATGAGATTGATAATGTTAGAAGGGCCAAAAATGCTCCTATACAGTATGCATTTCAGCCTAAAATAGAACATACAATGCAAAGCCATAGCCTACCACTTTCTGAAAATAGCAGTTTATTAGGTCTCACTTCAAGTAGTGAGATAGATAAAATAATTTTAAATTTGAAAGTTGAAAAATAAATGTGAAATTCATTGGAGAGATACAAGGAAAACCAGCCAGAGTTTCTGAGGTCAGTGAAGTAGGGTAGAAAAATTGACAGTGTAAAAGGAAGCAGAAAGATAGAGGAGAGAGGCAGCACATGCAGAGATAAATGGGCTAGTGACAAACAGGAGAGCACTTTCAGTTGAGACAGCAGAGTGGAAATTAGATTGTAGAGGGTCAAGCAGAGAGTGGTTAGACAACAAAGTAGAGAGCTGGTTGTGTACTGCCCATTCAAGGGTTTTAGAGTGGAAGGGGAGTAGGGAGTTCTGGACAGAAGTGAGGTCTAGGGTGGGGTTTTGAGTAGATGATAGTATGGCCTTGTTTGAAGGCTAAGTGGAAGTATCCAGAGAGAAAGGAGGGATGCAGAAGATCAGGAGCAGCAACCTGAAAGGGGTGGTGGGAAAGGAGAGGTGTTAAAGAGTTTCTGTATTTCAATGATTTAAGGGAGGGGGGCAAAGCCATCAGAGATGGTGGAGGGGCGGGGGTGGGTTAGTAGAAGACTGGAAGATGGATGTAAAGTAGGAGTATTTAGAAGATGGGAGTGAAACGAAGAAGGGACTGAAGAGGGAGCACAAGGAAAGGAGTGTTTGGATCTTTTCCATTTCCATTTGCTGTTGTGTAACAAGCCAAAGGTATACTAACACAACTCAATCTATCACAGCTTTCAGCATATTTCCAATACTACTAATCTCATTCTCTCTCTCATATATATATATATATACACTCACCTAAAGGATTATTAGGAACACCATACTAATACTGTGTTTGACCCCCTTTCGCCTTCAGAACTGCCTTAATTCTACGTGGCATTGATTCAACAAGGTGCTGAAAGCATTCTTTAGAAATGTTGGCCCATATTGATAGGATAGCATCTTGCAGTTGATGGAGATTTGTGGGATGCACATCCAGGGCACGAAGCTCCCGTTCCACCACATCCCAAAGATGCTCTATTGGGTTGAGATCTGGTGACTGTGGGGCCAGTTTAGTACAGTGAACTCATTGTCATGTTCAAGAAACCAATTTGAAATGATTCGACCTTTGTGACATGGTGCATTATCCTGCTGGAAGTAGCCATCAGAGGATGGGTACATGGTGGTCATAAAGGGATGGACATGGTCAGAAACAATGCTCAGGTAGGCCGTGGCATTTAAACGATGCCCAATTGGCACTAAGGGGCCTATAGTGTGCCAAGAAAACATCGCCCACACCATTACACCACCACCACCAGCCTGCACAGTGGTAACAAGGCATGATGGATCCATGTTCTCATTCTGTTTACGCCAAATTCTGACTCTACCATCTGAATGTCTCAACAGAAATCGAGACCCATCAGACCAGGCAACATTTTTCCAGTCTTCAACTGTCCAATTTTGGTGAGCTTGTGCAAATTGTAGCCTCTTTTTCCTATTTGTAGTGGAGATGAGTGGTACCCGGTGGGGTCTTCTGCTGTTGTAGCCCATCCATCTCAAGGTTGTACATGTTGTGGCTTCACAAATGCTTTGCTGCATACCTCGGTTGTAACGAGTGGTTATTTCAGTCAAAGTTGCTCTTCTATCAGCTTGAATCAGTCGGCCCATTCTCCTCTGACCTCTAGCATCAACAAGGCATTTTCGCCCACAGGACTGCCGCATACTGGATGTTTTTCCCTTTTCACACCATTCTTTGTAAACCCTAGAAATGGTTGTGCGTGAAAATCCCAGTAACTGAGCAGATTGTGAAATACTCAGACCGGCCCGTCTGGCACCAACAACCATGTCATGCTCAAAATTGCTTAAATCACCTTTCTTTCCCATTCAGACATTCAGTTTGGAGTTCAGGAGATTGTCTTGACCAGGACCACACCCCTAAATGCATTGAAGCAACTGCCATGTGATTGGTTGGTTAGATAATTGCATTAATGAGAAATTGAACAGGTGTTCCTAATAATCCTTTAGGTGAGTGTATATATATATATATATATATATATATAAACTCTTTAGAAGATGAGTGCCAGGTCTTGCCGAGTGAAAATATACTTTTGAAAGAAAAATTCAATAACCCATTATTTGATGATATGAGCCTGCAGGACAATGATGATGAGGTTAAAATTCTGACAGGAATACCAGCCTACACTCAACTAATGATGCTGTTCAATTTCAGTAGGGGATGCTTGTAAGCGACGAAACAAGGGCTGATTTAGCCCTCCTTAGCAAATTGTGCGCTGCTGTTGAGAACTGGTCACAATCTGTGCTTTTATATACTAAACCACTCAGGAGGCCAATAAATATATATTTTTAATATTAATGATGATTAAGATAATAATTGATGATGTATGATCCTTATACTTTTAATATACTGAAACTGCCCCCTTTGTGTTATATTCAAAATACATGAGATATATTGAAATTATATTTCAATCAATTTATTTATTATATATATTGAAAATATATGGTTATATATGGTTAAATATCAGGATTAGACTAAAATAACTTTAAAATATATCCCATGTATTTTACATATACAAAACAGTGACCAATTTTGGTATGTGAAATATATAAGGATGAGGTATGAGATTAATGTGATTTGTAAAATGTAAGATTAATTTTGTCCTTCTTAGATTTATGCTTCCATGTTTGTTCTTTCCTTAGAAAGCCTGATACAGGGACACAAACAGTAATTCATAGTTCATGTTGCCAGTGACTGATGAATATTTATTTTATATTACTGTATATACCTGCTTAATTAACATTGAAGGTAGATCCCACTTGGCACAAGGCTGTCCTGTCAAGGCTTGAATACTCTCACACTCTCCTCTTAAGACTGTCTTTCAAATGTGATTATGTCTGAAGAATATAAACTAATCTATAAATAATCTAATTTTATTTGCAACACAATATTTTAGCCTTGTAACAGTTATTTGAGCTAGCCCTGTCTAAAGTGTCCGGTAAACTCTCTTCCTTGTAAAGTAAAAGTTGTTGTTTCAACATTTGGAGGTAGGGGATTTGTAATAGGTTTCAGACTTGCATATAAATGTCATTGTTAAAGAAAAAAACAAGAACTTTGCCAAAACATAATAGTATTTATTTTTTTTATACAAAAGTATATAATGTGGCAAAGGAGTTAATTGTCCCTCCTCACCACCTAGTCAATCATCATGAGGTCAGTATTGTTAAGTTTCCAGTTCCGGGGAGGGACTACCAAAAACTGAATAATCATCTCCTCTTGTTTATTACATTGGTGACGAGGATAAAATAATTTTCCAGGTTATTGTGAGTAACAATACGTTAAAATCCTTACTTAAGCAAATAGATATGTATGTTGAATATGATGATGTTTGGAAGGGTTGATTCATAACTGATGCAGAGGACTGGAGTCAGTACATAGAGACTTGAATCCTATTTAATTGTGAATGTCATTACTGGTGAAGAAAAGCATCGAGCTATCCTGTTAAGTGAGTGTGGCTGTAAAAAGTACAATCTTATCAGGAGTCTGACTGCCCCGAATTTACCTAATAGGAAGTTGTATGCAGAGTAAGTGGAGCATGAAAAAACTAATTTTCATCCCAAGTATTGTGCAATTATGCAGCATTTCAAATATAATACTAGAGATCAGCAGGGGCTCATGGCCATAAAAACTAATGGGGCAGATACTGACTCAAGTCCCTGAATCACTAACCATGCCCAATAAAGTCTAAAAATAGCCTACTCCAATGTATATGTATTTTCACAACAATAAGAAAATTGTATTGTGTTTCTATTGATGTAGACAGAAAATGAAATGGTTGGTGCGGAAACAAGCTTATGTACATGAGCATGCATATGTACATTATAGTCACAGGCTAATGAAATAGCCTAGATCAGAGGTTTTCAACCTGGGGTTACTTGAAAGCGTAGTAGGGGTTACGCAGGATGACTGAAAATGCAAAAATAAATTATACATATCTGGAATTGTATATTTTGTATTCTCTAATCTACTGTGTATTAGGTTTTTTTGGTACTTGTAAGTATATACTTTTGATGTATACCCTCCCCCCAAAGTAAAAAAAAAAATAGATTTCTCAATCTCACCAAAAGAAAAACTAAAGATTTATTTGATTAACTAAGTAGATTCAACACAAGCATGCAGGGACCAGACACCAATGTCGTGGATCTCCCTGACAAAATCAAAGGATTCACAGCGAAAGTAGAACGGTGGAATGAACTAGTGAGATGGGGAATAACAAACAATGTTCCCCTGCCTAACTGACTTTAATCATGGTGCATCAGAAGTGGCCGATATCTCAGACATAATCTGTAAACATCTATCTGGGCTTGTTGTTCAGTTTAATTTGTATTTCGGTGAAATGGATAAATCACTTCAAATCGACTGGGATTGGATTAGGGATCCCTTTACGACTGCTACCAACAAGGAAATGCAGCACAGTTTAAATGTCAATGAATAAGACAAACTGATTGACCTCAGCAATCACAGTTTTTACGCCAGAAGCATCAGAGCTGTGGACGAAACATCTCACATTTTTTTTTGGGGATATCGCAAATTAATATCCAGAGTTTTCAACTACATATGTGACTGTTATTAAAACAAAGTACAGAGCAAAACTGGATGTAAAGGATGAGATGAGAGTGTGCCTTTCTAACATTGTACCACAGACTAACGAGCTATGCAAGACGCATCAGGCCCAAGTATCCCATTAAAATTGACATTTTTATGTCAATTACTTTTTGGTTATTCTGGAATACATTTTAGATTGATTTTAAAACAATAATGTTTATCACTGTTATTTTCTTGTATTTCTAATCTTGAGGTTAACGTATTGGCCTATTATATATATATACACCGATCAGCCATAACATTATGACCACCTGCCTAATATTGTGTAGGTCCTCCTTTTGCCACCAAAACAGCCCTGAGCTGTCGAGGCATGGACTCCACTAGACCTCTGAAGGTGTGCTGTGGTATCTGGCACCAAGACGTTAGCAGCAGATCCTTTAAGTCCTGTAAGTTGCGAGGTGGGGCCTCCATGGATCGGACTTGTTTGTCCAGCACATCCCACAGATGCTCGATTGGATTGAGATCTGGGGAATTTGGAGGCCAAGTCAACACCTTGAACTTGTGATTCATCAGACCAGGCCACCTTCTTCCATTGCCCCGTGGTCCAGTTCTGAAGCTCACGTGCCCATTGTAAGCGCTTTCGGCAGTGGACAGGGGTCAGCATGGGCACCCTGACTGGTCTGCGGCTACACAGACCCATACGCAACAAACTGCGATGCACTGTGTGTTCTGACACCTTTCTATCAGAACCAGCATTCACTTTTTCAGCAATTTTAGCTACAGTAGCTCGTCTATTGGATCGGACCACACGGGCCAGCCTTCACTCCCCACGTGCATCAATGAGCCTTGGCCGCCCATGACCCTATCGCCGGTTCACCGCTCTTCCTTCCTTGGACCACTTTTGATAGGTACTGATCACTGCAGACCGGAAACATCCCACAAGAGCTGCAGTTTTGGAGATGCTCTGACCCAGTCATCTAGCCATCACAATTTGGCCCTTGTCAAAGTAGCTCAGATCCTTACGCTTGCCCATTTTTCATGCTTCTAACACATCAACTTTGAGTACAAAATGTTCACTTGCTGCCTAATATATCCCACCCACTGACAGGTGCCATGATAAGGAGATACATTTACTCACTGAATAGGAAGCTGTGCAAATAAGAAGCTGCGAATAAGAACCTGCAAATAAGAAGCCAATTTCAGCCTCGTCTATGAGACAGGCTTGTCTGTTGAGTTAATGACAATGCAATACAGTGCTGTTTCTAACGGAAAGCAATATTGATTTCAAACGCAATTTGGAAATTTCTCTTGTTATGGAAAGCGTTGCAAAAGATGCTAACGTTCTGCAGAATGTAAACAATAGTGCCATACATCATGACAGACACACGCCTGCAATAAGACTAAGCTGGTTTTAAGTTTGTTCAATTGCAAACTAGAAAGCCTAAGGACTCTACTTCTGGTAAAAAAATGCACACATGCTATAGATGTAGATGGGATCACAGAGCAAAAAATTGTAGATTGAAAGAGACACAAGAAAGGGCACTTGGCTAGGCAGTGCAGGACAAAAACAAGCAAATAATGATGCAAAGTCAGCAAGCAGACTCAACTATACTATGGGAGGAATAGAACTAGATGAAGAGTAACACATGAGAAAGACCTAGGAGTCTATGTGGACTCCTCACTTTCTCCATCCAAACAATGTGGTATATTGTCAAAAGTGTAGAATTTAGAACAAGGGCAGTAATGTTAAGACTGTACAATGCGCTAGTTAGACCTCATCTGGAATACTGTGTACAGTTCTGGGCTCCACACTTCAAGAAAGATATCGCTGCTCTAGAGGCAGTTCAGAGGAGAGCAACCAGACTTATTCCAGGTTTGAAGGGAATGTCCTACTGAGAGACTGAGGGAACTGAACCTTTTCACCCTGGAACAGAGGAGACTACGTGGGGACTTGATTCAAGTCTTCAAAATCATGAAAGGCATTGACCACATCAAACCAGATGAGCAGGGACACACGCACCCGGGGACACAAATGGAAATTGGGATTCAAGGCATTCAAGATGGAAAACAGGAGACACTTCTTCACACAAAGAGTGGTCACAATCTGGAACAAACTCCCCAGTGATGTGGTTGAAGCTGAAAATTTGGGAACATTTAAAAATAGACTGGATAGGATCCTTGGATCACTTGGACACCAAACAAGCATGATGGGTCGAATGGCCTCCTCTCATTTGTAACCTTTCTTATGTTCTTATGCTTATCAGCAGTTGGACCACACATCAAAAGAGTATGTGACTATCAATACTCATTGGCCTTTACTAGTACACCCAGTTGCCTTATAGGCATTTCTTCAACATGTGACATTTTTCAGCGAATTATGAAGAGTTGTGTATTTAGATGATAGCCTCATCACTGGACAGACAGAAACTGAACATTTGAACAATACTGAAGAAGGGTTGAAGAGATTACTGGAAGCTGATGTGCATCTGAAGTGGGACAAATGCACATTTCAGGCACCTGAAGTCACATACCTGGAGCACATAATAGATGCTTTGGGGCTCTACCCACTTGAGGACAACATTCAAGCTGCTGCTGAGGAAGAATTTTCACTGGTCGTGGGGTTTAGAACAAGTAAAAGGATTTGCTAGTGAAGGCACTGCTCCATTCTTCATGCTTGGTAGTGCATTATAACCCACATGCGACACATCCCCCAAGAGCCATCCTGTCACATCAAATGGAAAATGGATAAGACAGACCAATTGGCTATGAATCTAGAACACTCTCACAGGCTGAAAAGGGATACTCACAGCTGGAGAAAAAAGGATGGCAACTTTAATTAGTGTTAAAAAGTTCCTCTAATAACTGTATGGATGACATTTCAGAATTGTTTCTCACCATAAGCCACTGACAGTCTTTTTCAGTGACGACAAAGCCTTTCTGCCTGTAGCATCAGCAATAATTCAAGATTCGGTCTTGATATTATCAGCTTATGAATATACATTCAGGAACCGCTTTGGCTCAGACATAGCAAATGCAGATGCACACAGTTGTCTCTCATTACCAGATTCTCCTACAAACACGCCAGCTCCACAAGAGTTAGTGCTGTTACTAAAGTTCTTGAATTAATTGCTAGTATGAACCATACAAATGAAGAACTGAACAGACCCACTCCTGTCCAAAGTTAAGCAGCTATGTGTTGCATGGCTGTCCAAATACACTTTATGCCTGAAAATGCCCAGTTTATTGTAGAAGCACGGAGTTGAGCTGTAAAAATTGAATTTTATTGTGAGGTTCCCTAGTGGTGCTACACAGTAGACAGACTGCAGTGTCAAGGATGGAGGTATTAGCCCTCAGTTATGTCTGGGGGTCAGGCATATACAATGACACTGAGTATTCATGTCAACTCCAAAAACTGCCTGCCACAGCTACATTCCACCTATTAGAAAGGCCAGGCCGTGAACGAGTAACGCCCGATCTACAGTGCATCCGGAAAGTATTCACAGCGCTTCACTTTTTCCACATTTTGTTGTTATGTTACAGCCTTATTCCAAAATGGATTAAATTAATTATTTTACTCAAAATTCTACAAACAATACCCCATAATGACAACGTGAAAGAAGTTTGTTTGAAATCTTTGCAAATGTATTAAAAAAAAAAAAAAAGCACATGTACATAAGTATTCACAGCCTTTGCTCAATACTTTGTTGAAGCACCTTTGGCACCAATTACAGCCTCAAGTCTTTTTGAGTATGATGCTACAAGCTTGGCACACCTATTTTTGGGCAGTGTCTCCCATTCTTCTTGCAGGACCTCTCAAGCTCCATCAGGTTGGATGGGAAGCGTCGGTGCACAGCCATTTTCAGATCTCTCCAGAGATGTTCAATCGGGTTCAAGTATGGGCTCTGGCTGGGCCACTCAAGGACATTCACAGAGTTATCCTGTAGCCACTCCTTTGTTATCTTGGCTGTGTGCTTAGGGTCGTTGTCCTGTTGGAAGATGAACCTTCGCCCCAGTCTGAGGTCCAGAGCACTCTGGAGCAGGTTTTCATCAAGGATGTCTCTGTACATGGCTGCATTCAGCTTTCCCTCGATCCTGACTAGTCTCCCAGTTCCTGCCGCTGAAAAACATCCCCACAGCATGATGCTGCCACCACCATGCTTCACTGTAGGGATGGTATTGGCCAGGTGATGAGCGGTGCCTGGTTTCCTCCAGACATGATGCTTGCCATTCAGGCAAATGAGTTGAATCTTTGTTTCATCAGACCAGAGAATTTTGTTTCTCATGGTCTGAGAGTCCTCCAGGTGCCTTTTGGCAAACTCCAGGCGGGCTGTCATGTGCCTTTTACCGAGGAGTGGCTTCCGTCTGGCTACTCTACCATACAGGCCTGATTGGTGGAGTGCTGCAGAGATGGTTGTTCTTCTGGAAGGTTCTCCTCTCTCCACAGAGACACGCTGGAGCTCTGTCAGAGTGACCATCGGGTTCTTGGTCACCTCCCCGACTAAGGCCCTTCTCCCCCGATCGCTCAGTTTGGCCGGGCGGCCAGCTCTAGGAAGAGTCCTGGTGGTTCCAAACTTCTTCCATTTACGGATGTTGGAGGCCACTGTGCTCATTGGGACCTTCAATGCTGCAGACATTTTTCTGTACCCTTCCCCAGATCTGTGCCTGGATACAATCCTGTCTCGGAGGTCTACAGACAATTCCTTGGACTTCATGGCTTGGTTTGTGCTCTGACATGCACTGTTAACTGTGGGACCTTATATAGACAGGTGTGTGCCTTTCCAAATCATGTCCAATCAACTGAATTTACCACAGGTGGACTCCAATCAAGTTGTAGAAACATCTCAAGGATCATCAGTGGAAACAGGATGCACCTGAGCTCAATTTTGAGTGTCATGGCAAAGGCTGTGAATACTTATGTACATGTGCTTTTTTTTTTTTTTTTAATACATTTGCAAAGATTTCAAACAAACTTCTTTCACGTTGTCATTATGGGGTATTGTTTGTAGAATTTTGAGGAAAATAATTAATTTAATTCATTATGGAATAAGGCAGTAACATAACAAAATGTGGAAAAAGTGAAGCGCTGTGAATACTTTCCAGATGCACTGTATTTAATTCAAATATTTAGTAGTATAGGAACAGATACGTGGGAGAAATTCACATACACAGAGAGATTGCCCATT
This sequence comes from Amia ocellicauda, assembly GCF_036373705.1. Classification (NCBI taxonomy): domain Eukaryota; kingdom Metazoa; phylum Chordata; class Actinopteri; order Amiiformes; family Amiidae; genus Amia; species Amia ocellicauda. Next base: position 24,525,564 of record NC_089857.1, read on the forward strand.
GAATTGAAAAAAGTGGCTATGGTGGTTCTAGTGTTAAGTCTCTAGCCAACTATAGCAAGATAATATAGTTCTGCACATACAGGATGCAATATAGCAATTTGTGTGTGTGTGTGTAGTTTCTGTAACATGTAATTAACAGTATGTGTTGATTTATATCCATACAACCCTAGGTGCAACATAGAAAACGGGTTTCATTTTCTGTAGATTACGATGTGTTAATGTGACACTGCCCTCTATGTGCGTGTCAGCATTATGTGCAAGTATGTTGGTAGACACCTATGCGAACGTCTGCGTATGTACGCAGAGACGCAGATGCAGAAGTATAAATCGGGCTTAAGGCTACAGATTGATTATGTCGGACCTTTCTAAGGCACTATTTTCCTGTTACTCATTGACGTCCATTCATAGTGGATAGATGTCTATATGTACAAACACTGATTTCAACATTAACACTGGAAAATGTACATCACTCATTCAGTATTCGTGGCCTATCTGAAATGGTTGTTCCTGACAAAAGCATAGTCTTCACCAGTGATGAATTTCAAAAATTAATGAAACTGAATGGCATGCAAATGAATCATAATAATTCATAATTCCCTCCATTATTGCACAACACCCCAAACCACTAGTGACTGCATGCCTGCTCTGCTAATGAAGCATTGTTTGAGAACAAGCTTGGATTTGGTGTTTCCTGACTTGGAGGGAAAGGTGGAACGCAAACAGGGCACTCGGAAAGTGAATCATGATCAATGCAGCAAGGCTCGTACATTTAAGAAAGGTGATGCAGTATACGTGCATAATTTCTGGAGCGGTGGATGTCAGGAACAATCATCAACAACACAGGTCTGTTGTCATTTCAAGTTATGGTTGACCTCAAAGCAGTGCAAAAACATGTGGATCACATTTGGACAAAGTGAATCTTCTCCACAAGCACAAAAGGAACCTTTGACGGGTGTTTCACTGCCAGCATCAGTGTTTGGTGATGACCTGCCCACAGCTGCTGTTCCTGACACTTCCTTTGAAAAAACAACCCTACAACTAGTTACAGTCCTGTTCCTGTTGAAGCAAGCCAGAGCCAGATGGACTTTGCTTTAAAGAAAGCTAAGTATTGCAGGGTTGCTAAGTGGTGAGAGAAGATGCTTTCATCAAAATGCATAACCCAAAGTGACTTCTAAGTGTGTATTAATTGCTCTAGTTGCTTTGTTGTTCCTACACTGCAATATTTTTTATGCTGAGCATGGTTTTACCTGCTGAGATGCACCTGCAGCTGAGCTAAGAACTCCTTACATTCCCACGATGCAGATTGCTTTCACCTGTGCTTTTCTCCCCTTTAATTAAGTAACTTCTTTAAATAGACGAAGGTGATAGAGAGAAGGGTGACACACTTGCAAGACAGGCCCCGGAGTGGGGAGCAACAGCAGCAGCAGCAGGCTTTGTAAACAGGATTTTAATTTGAGGTTTGAGACATAAAGGAAAGGATTCCTTGCCAGCCATTGAGTACCAAGAAGAGTGCTGTGCTGGAATTGTGAATATGTTGAAGTATGCGCCTGACTGTTTCTCTCCCCTTCACTCCCCCAATTGTGCACTAATGAATTATGAGAAAATAGACAGACATTATATTTATAATACAAGTTTATTGCATGGATATTTGTTTTTGAGAAACTTGAATTACATGTAGAAAGTTACTCCTGACTGAGGGACCTAAAATAAATAGTTAATTAGGTGTACAACAACAAGGGTGTAACAAAACAGAAGCCAAGGGAATTAACCCAGGTGCAGAGTTGGTGGTGGGGTGCCTCCGTCTGGCTTTAAGTAGATGATGCAGGCACACAGCCAGTTGAATCAATTCCTCCAGGTCGAGATCGTCATCATGGCACGCCAGTTCGGCCTGCAGGTTGGGGTGCAGTCCCTGTCTGAAGACAGTGAAGAGAGCCTGATCATCCCAGCCACTGCCAGCAGGCAACACGTGGAATTGTATCACGTAGTCAGCCGCTGATGACGTGCCCTGCCGGAGAACCAGAAGTCGCACCCTGCATCTCTACCCACTGCCGGGTAATCAAACACCTCCTTGAAGTGTTCCAGAATACAAAAATTAGCACTGAAGGAAGAGATTATATAAGTGGAGCAGAGGGGAGCAGGTAACAGTGGCTGGGAGTGCTGGATGAATGGGAGCAGGGGGTGAAGATCGGGTGCACTGTGTGTTGTGGAATGTTGTTGGAACGAGTGCACAGGGTTTTGAGGAATTTCATTACAGGGCTAGAACTCAGACGATGATGACCTCTGATGGCTAACTGGGTTGCTGTGGGCTGATACTGTGACATAGAGCACCTTGTGACATTTGTTTTTTCTTCATAGCTAGTCTTTTATACTAGGTTTTGTGCCCCATAGAATAAAGGTGGTTTTAACTGTATAGGAAAACATAGCCCATATTTTGTATTGTGTGCAGACTTTTACCCTGCACTTTAAATCTGCTTGTTGTTGTATTGCTGGTGTGTGAGTATAACCCTATGAAAGAAAATAAAATCAATTACTTACCTGTTGTGCAATTGTGGGAGATTCAGTGTCTTGCCAGTAACCTTGAGTGGGGATGCCAATTGGCAGATTTGACCACCTGATATTTTAAATATCAGGTACTGTACCTTCAAGAAACTAAGAGCTGGCAGAGAAAGTTTTCAAAATGTCAATGCATGATTAATGTAACATTAAGAAAATGCAGAGACAGAAACAGGCAAGTAGCAGTTGATAATTACCAGACTAACAATTCCCCATGCCAATACAAAGCAGGGGTGTCCGTGTCCTTCCCATAACTTGTGAAACTCACTGTCACGTCGCAGTTTTTCACGCAATTGTCAAAACTGATATTCTATTCATTTTGTCTAATAACTATTAATGTTACATATATTTTTTTATCCAATTGCTAGGCATACGTAACTTTGAAGGTAAACCTAAATGGTCAAATTGATCCCACCCTTCTACTGTGTGCATGCCAAACAAAATTAGTTTTTTTCCAACTGGTAAAGTGTTTGTGATTACGTATGGATGGTGCTAGGAAGTTGCAGGTTTCATATTAATGACCTGCTGAAAGTAAGCTGTGTGCTCTTGAAAACTTATGGTTTGATGTTATTCTATGCCGCTTAACAGCTCAATCATCAATGCAACAAATCATGTGGGCATGACTGAGGGGGGAAATTGTAGGACAAAATAGGTATATAATAGGTATACTGAGGGGGCATTGCCCCCTTTCCCCCCTCATGGCACCGGGCCTGTTAGGATGTATGCTTATTGTATTTTGTACTGATTGTATTACTGCACTTTTGTAATGCTTTAAAATGTGTGTGTAAACTGTAAATCGTCCTGGATAAGGGGGTATGCTAATAAATCAATAATAATAAATTATACATTTAACTTCCCACCTGAGCTCTATTCACCCTCTGTAACATTCATGTGTACATTTTTTATGTAATGTCAATTTTTCAGAGCCAAAGGTGAGCACTGGTAATATGTGTAACTTTTTTGTTTACCAACAGAGGACACTGCACTCAGGAAGAGTTGCTTTCCCATTTCATTTATTTTGGATCATCTGATCCATCCTAAATGTTTTTATATATACAGAAATAGGCAACATCCAGTTAGAGCAGTCTTCTCCTCTTACGACAAGCTAAATTGTCATTTAGGGATATTTCAAATTGAATTGCAGATATCTCTAACTCCATTTCAAGATACCTAAATTCAATTTGAGATATCTCAAATGGGACAGGAAATCAATTTGAGATCTTGAAATAGACAGGAAGTCCATACGAATCATACAGTATTTTCACAGGAAGTCAATTTGAGATCTCCAATTTCATTTTCTTTTCTATTTGAGATATCTCAAATAATTTCCCACTCAATCACACACACATGAACACACTGCAGTCCCTCCATTCCACATAACAGTACCAGATTACTACCAGGGAGGGGCAGTATTTATGATACATGTATTTCAAATATGTATTTCAAATACAAAATAAGATTTTGTAATTTGTATTTGATAGGCTTGATGGAAATGGCTTCATATTTTGTATCAAAATACTTTAGTGTTTTGTATATTGTAGTTTAAAAATACTGTAAAATACTTTGTGAGAAGTCTACATGATGACATCATAAAAATGCTACCTCTGATTGGTGCCTACTTGCCCTGACTTGTTGAGATCAGAACAGAAAATTGATCCATACCCGAAGAAGGTCAAGGTGAGAAATGTGTAGGTTGCCAGCTTTCCATCGATTATTAGCAAAAATTGCTAAAAATTTTAACAGTTCATGTTAAGTTTTTGTGTTCGTTTTAGTAGCCTAGGCTAAATCGTTTACCAATTTGCGTAATGTTCTAGCTAACTATTTGACCCGAGTAGCAGCCCTCACAGTTAAGGTTAGCTTGCTACTTTCAGCCTATGGTTCCCAAACTGTGGGGTGCATGATTGGATAATCTTATTTCTTTTGCATCTACCTATCTCTATAAAACAACTTTTTCCACACTTATACACATTAAAAACAAACTGTACTCTCCCGAATAATAAGAGTGTAAATCAGTTCTTGGTTATTGAACTCTTCCATATCCAATCAATCAATCAATCAGTCAATGAGATTCAGTCCAATGAGAATAGTGGATTGTCAGATAGCAGCGTCTGTTAAAGCCACTAATTGGTAGTTTCAGACCAAAATACACAGCATGTGAGGTGATAATTACGGTAAAATCAATACATAAGAATAACTTGCAGCTCCAAAATGTCATCGAGTCGTGGGAAATTAGCTCGCCAGGAATCTGCTACAATATTTTGGAAATGCATTAACATAGAAATATATATATATATATATATAATTAGGGATGAGACCGAATAGTTGAAAATATATTTAAAATGGGTAAAATCGTATGAAATGGAAAGAGGGCGTTAATGTATCTTCAGGCTCACCCGTCTCATTAATTTGAGTGAGCAGCACTAGATGGAGTAAGAATAGGTTCATGCAGAGAGATTCCAATGTAAATGGCCAAATAAAATAGTGAAAAGTGAAATGCAAACAAGTATTAAAGTGTATTCATCCTTGTTAAGCATTAGGGCTTTCAAAAAAATTTAATGTTAATATAAATATGACCGTGTGAGACATGGGGGGCGTAGTGAGCTGTGACTCAAACGTTTTTGGGGGGGCACCACCCAGAAAGTTTAGGAACTGATGATCTATGCCATCATCTCAGCTGGCACATACTTGTAAAAGTACTCATATGGGTTCAGGGGAGGAGTTTTGATGGGATGATGGGATCTCAGTGTTGACTTTTGCAAATGTCGCCATTTGATTTAAGCCAGCCTGGAGCTAGAACTGAGACTCTGGAGCCACTGCAGAGCCGGAGCCAGCAAATCTGGAGCATTGACTACCCTACTGCACAGGACAACATAATTAGTGCTACGTTAACTGAGATGTTTACTACAAAATGGATGGGGCAGGATGGGCTAGAAGGCATAAAAAGTATATCCGAGATTTTTGTATATACAGGCTCGTTCAGTTCCATCCCGACCCTCTCCCCCCACACACAAATAAAATGCAAGGTGTGTAATAAACTGTAAAAAAAATAAAAAATACAAAATACAAACCTTTTGAAATTCCCCTTTAAAAATCAGATGTGGACACATAGTTGGATGCATTTGTAATCAAACCAGTTCAAGAAAATGGAATAACAAAGATGGAAAACAAGAACCACAAAATCTATTTTTTTACTTTTTTATTAGAGATTTGATTCTCCATTTTTCTATTTATTGCCGCAGACAGGCAGTCTACTTCTGCTGCAGGAAGCCCCGCAGCACGTCTAGTGCCTGGATCTGGGAGGTGCAGCCCGGTGAATGGTGGCCATCAGGGTGTTAGGCAGTGTAGAGGCCATCACCAGGAAGCCTTCGCACCCTCTGTCACTCTTGGGGATCACGATTGACAGGAGAGAAGGGGATCGAAGTGCAGGTAGTGGGAATCAGAAAACTGACTGAGGGTCAGGAATCCGGTGCGTGGTACAATAGGGCTAGGCAAGAGGCGTCGAATGAACAAGACAATCAAGGAAATCCAAAAGGCGTCATCAAAAGAGAAAGCATGGGTCGAATACATTTAGACTTGGAAAAAGGCAGGAGGCTGCTGTCTGCCTGCACAGTGAGGTCCGGATCCTCTGTGAAGCCCTCCGGCTGAGCCTCCAGCAGCACAGCCTCAGGGACGGAGGAAAGAGACCAGCAGATGGGCCTGGCCTTGAAGGATAGGAGCATGAGCAGGAGGTTGCTGTCTGCCTCCACAGTGAGGTCCAGATCTTCATCTCCTCCTCCTCCGTGAAGCCCTCCGGCTGAGCCTCCAGCAGCACAGCCTTGGGACAGAGGAGAGAGACCAGCAGATGGGCCTGGCCTTGAAGGAGAGGACCATGCCCAGTTAACGGTGACAGTATGGGCGCATTCTGTGGCTCCATCTTCTCCTGGACTTGTACTTGAGTGGAATAGCCAGGGGAGCCACAGTCAACATTTCCACATCTACAGGGAATTTAAAATCAATCTCCATGGGTTCTTCCTCCATTTCATCGATCTCCATGGGGCCTGTTTTTTTTGGAATTGGCCAAAAAAGTCTTTAACTTTCTGTGTTACAAAAACTCTACACATCTTGGCGCTCTCTTTAGGTTCTCTGTATGGTCTGGTTAACAATGAGAAGGCGTGGCTCTCTCTATATTGACTGGTTGACCATTAGAATACATGTGAAGCATTCTAAAGCTGTTGTCATGGATACCACATGTGTCACAATGCGCCATATTACAGTAAGGCAGTGATGTCACTAATTTCGCTCTGGCCAATCATAATGCATCATCTATATGGCATATTAAAACTAAACTGATTTTAACTGGTTGGGCAATATTCATAATTTTCAATGTTCCCTTTTTTATTGTGATTTTTTTCTTAAACATCCACATTTTCAGTTGATGCTGATATGGGAATGAATCAGCTTAAGTTCCAAGTCATGCTCAATCGTTAGAGAGGAGAGACTATTCACTATAACCCACTGTATTACAACAACAGGGTACAGGCCTCATTTTAGACCCAAATACCAGCCTGAACCCTAGCCCTAGCCAGTGCCAAAATGTCAAACTGAGCCCATATAAATCTACGCCCAATTCAGTTAAACCAGTAGAAAGTTTAATGGGGACTCTAACCCTAAATAAATAAAAGCATTTCAGTGTTGTACAATATTACATTATAATACCACGATATGGTGTAACTTGTTAAATGCACACACGTGTGCCTTATTGTCATTAACAATGTTGTGCTGCAACGCCATTAAAGAGCAGGTTGTCAACCCATCCACCACTGCTTGGCAAGCTCTGTTGCTACTTTCTGATTATGTTCCTGGCTACATTTAAAATCAAAACATATTGATCATTTAATAATTGTTGACAAAGTGCTAAAATGTTTGTTTTCAACCTCCAAATAGGTGTCCAATGATTGATAAATAAATAATTGAATGCTAAATGATTGTACCCTAATTGAAGTAGCTGTTTAGTAGGATCATGATTTTGCATACCATTGCATGAATGATTGCCTGAAACATAATGTATTATATTTATGATTAACAATCAAATGATTAATTACTTCTTATGTCATTGAGTCAGTGTTGCTGATGAAAAGTAGGCCCTTCATTACCAAACACTGGTGAAGGGATCGATCAAATAGGCCGATAGAAGGAAGGTTTGCAAAGTGATTTCATGCTCCCTTGTAAAAGTTTTTTTAGTATTTTTAAAATACAAAAATACAGTAGTTTATTTTGATACATGGTATGGCTGCTGTATTTTGTAGTTTATTTTGATACACTTAAAATTAAGGTATTTGGTATGTTATTTTAAAATACATTTTGATGTATCTTTGCCCATCCCTGATTACTACAATACTATTTTGTGAAGTAAAATATATTTTACATAGAGGAGATAGACACCTACTTCCAGTATTATCAACGGTATTTCTACTGGAGAAAGAAGGTCACATTGCTTATCAGTTGCCTTTTTAACACTAGAAATGCTGAGATTTCACATTACAACCGCCGGACCCACAAAATATGGGGCTCCATTATAAAGCAGCTGTGTAATGAAAATGAAAAACAACGAGTTGGATAAAACTTAATATATTTAGTTATGAACATCAAACATAAAGAGCAGAAATATGGCATTTACATTGAATTTGATATATAATTTGATATATGAACAGATATACATAACCATGAAAATACTAATAAAATAACTGTTGTAGAAATTCGGTAAGCACATATCTTAGCAGACATATACAATTATAAAATATAAATAACTACTTATCAAAAAGCATAAAACTAACATATGACATCTTATGGAACTTGAATTGCACTTTGAAATGGCAGTATATTAAAGCTGCTTATATCAGTACAGAAGACTTGGTTTTCAGCACTACATTGCATTTGCCAGATTGCCTTTTCAGACGGGTTATGGACAACAGGTCTGAAACCAAGTAGTTGCCTGAGACTATTCAGGGAAACAAAGAAAAGTGTAGTAAGCGCCCTTACTTTTTTTCAGTTTTTGTTGTGTACAACCTTTGTCAAGGCTATTGTTTATTCTCCGATCCCAGATTGACACGTCCCACACCCCACACCATGTGACGATATTCATATATATTAGCTGCACAATAGGGCATGCAGCTTGTAGGGCTGTCTTCGAACGCTGGAATGTTCAAAGGTTCATTCAGTCTCTTACAAACCTTCAAAGGTTTGTCACATCACATTGATTTTTTCTTCTCTTGTTCATAGGAATTGACAATGTTTGAATATTATATTGTGCCACTGTACCCAACAGTTATTGGGGTGAAGGTGGAGTGGTGGGGAGGAGCATAGGGAGAGGGCATAAAAGGTGAAGTCGGGGAAAAGGGGAGTCGGAAGAATGAAAAAATCTATCTTTCATTCAAATCTATACACTAGTAGTGTAATTGATTTCATAAATAAATTATACAAATTAGCACCAACGAAGTTCCGAACCTTTGAAAGTAAAAATGTACACTTCGGGACAGCCCTAGCAGATTATAATTCTAACATACCAAATTTGCTTAAGAGAGACCACCCCTTTCTTGTGGTCTGTTTCATTTGATCCACATCCTGGTATGATTTGTCACTATCAGAGCTTTCACATATAGCTCTAAACAAACAGAATCACACTTCAATCTGTATTAAACTGTAGGTGTGAAACTACCCTTAATGAAAATCACACATTATTTCAGTAGTTAATGGTACTCAGTAATGGAGACCTTTGGGATTCCTTGCTGATATCATGAGTTATGCAAAATTAGAGACTAACTGTTCTTATTGTTTTTGTAATGATTTTCTCTTTTCTCATAATCCAAAGGAAAGAAACAATTATATTACACTTCAATGTGAGTCAGCACAATGATTCATCGTGATAAAGGTCTGGCTGCTCTGGCATGACGGGGCTGGCCTAAATGATTCTTTATTAAACCCATAAAGGCGGTGACACATTTTAATCAAACAGCAGAAGGCCTAGTGGGAAAATTAGCTCAATCAATCATTTTTGTTTAATAAATTACTGAAATGTAAAGGCAGTGACTTGTAGCATAGTTGTTTCCAGTGTAGTAAACCATAGTTATTAATATGAATTTCTATCTGTTTGTGGTACTGCTTAGGAGGCTTAACAAAAAAGTGAATTGCATATTACAGACTGTTGTAGTGCTTTTTATAATGAGAGTTTGCTTTCCCTATTATTAATAAACTATTGTAAGTCATTTGACCAATAAATTAGACACAAACACAAGTTCAAAAGATACAAAGAAAGGTACACTGACTTTGCTATGTTACTAAAAGAGTAGATACAATAGGCAGTCTGAAGAATCCAGTGTAAATTATTAATATTAACAGAAATTATTTGTGTTAACATTAGCATTAAAAATACTGGTATGTTAAACGTCAGCAAATTAAACTTGGTCAGCAAGATAAAGTTTTGCTGACTACTTCTACTAGCATTTGTTTGTGTTTTTTCTGTTTCTAACTTAGACCTGAACATGTACCGAAGATAACGAATACATCTGTGACAGGTGTTGCCCACCGGTCATGTTGCCCAGCCCATGAAAATTGTACAAAACTTGTGACAAACTTGTAAGCTTTCAGTCACAGTTTAATAAATTGTATGATTGACAGTGACAATATCACATTTAAAAAGAAGGTGGACTCTTCAATATTGTTACCCCAAATGTAACCTAACTTGTTAGTAATGGTTAGTTATTTCAAATCATACAGTATCTGCTCAGGAAAGTTGGTTCTCTGTGCAACATAAGTGTTCTTCTGGTGTAGTGAAGACAACAGTCTTTAGTATAGAATTTATAGCTACTGGACTGAATTATTATTATACAAGTAGACACTATCCCATTGATCTAGCAAGAATGGTAGCTTGAGGAACACTTTGCACAGAGTTCAATAACATTGGGAGAATTCTCAACATGGTCTCTGTGCCTGAGATTCTACTGGCACAAAACACACACTTGGATTGCATCTCGAAGATAGATGAGTTCTTGCGGTTAGTTGCAAAGTCTCAGGAACCTTAATGAAGCCTGTGGATCCTTCAGAGTGGAGATTCAAAGCTAGGTATCAGTTGTTATGGAAAATGTATGCAAGTGCTGAAACGGCAGCTTCCACATGGGGTAGGTACATCGCCTAGCAATTGGCTGCTCATCATAATAATCTTTCTTAGGATTTAGTCCATTAAAATTAATCAAAGTATCATTGTAGTTATATTTAAACATGCCAGTTTTTCTTCAATTGAATACATTAGAAAGGTATTTGTGCTTCTTGCTTTTCAGGGTGAATGAAATATTCACCATGTGCTTCAGCATTGGTGATTTACCTGGTTATACTGTATACCATTTTTTATTTGCAAATGTCTAGACTATATTTTCTATTTACTTCTCTCAGTGAACAAATAATGTCAGACCACAGACCACTGTATGCTCACTGCCAACTCCACCTCTTTCTACAATATTATTTTTGTGTTTTCACTTACTATAAAAAACGCTACATGAATCCCCTGAGTTTGTACTGAAATTAAAGTTAAGTGGTATATACTGTTACATCAATGCATCCTGGGATGGGCAGCATTGTGAGAATGCACCAAAAATATATTATACTGTACAAGACAAAGCAGTCCCTAAGCAGTCATTTGCAAGTAAATCTACATCTGTCACATACATTTATTTCATTTTGTAGAAATTGGTAACACTTTATATTATGGTGTCATATACAGTTAGGTTCATACATATTTGGACAGTGACACAATTGACATCATTTTGGCTCTGTACACCACCACAATGGATTTGAAAGGAAACATTGCTTTAAGTGTAGACTTTCATCTTTAATTTGAGGGTAGTTACATGCAAATTGGGTGAACAGTGTAGGAATGACACCCAATTTTTAAATGTGGTCCCCCAAATTTTAGGGGCTCAAAAGAATTTGGACAAACTAACAATCAATTAAATTAATTAAATTGTCAGTTTCAATACTTGGTTGCAAATCCTTTGCAGTCAATGACTGCCTGAAGTCTGGAACCCATAGACATCACCAGATGCTGGGTTTCTTCCCTGGTGATGCTCTGCCAGGCCTGTACTGCAGCTGTCTTTAGTTCCTGCTTGTTCTTGGGGTGTTTTGCCTTCAGTTATGCGTCCATGAATTCAAAACATACCAATCAGAGATATAGCAAAATCATTAGGTGTGGCCAAATCAACTAGTTATTAATGGTTTATCAATTATTTACCAATCATTTATTAATGACACCGTAATACAAAGTGTTGCCTAGAAATTGAATAAATGTGTCTTGTTTGACTCTTTAAAGCAAAAGATCACTTATTTCCAAAGAAATGTAAAGAATACATTTCACTATATTGACACATGCGCTTTTAATGTATTTCTATGCACAGAATCCAGTTTGTGACCCCAGAGCTTTACATTATCTTGATAGGAAAGCCAAAGCTCACAACTCAACTAAATCACAACTAAATCATATAGGGTTGGAATCTTGTTATATATTCCAATCACATCTTGCTGCACAGCAAAAGTGGTCTTAAATGTAATCCTTGTAGGAGTTATTGATCTAGTTCTCGGAAACCATCAGAAAATCAATTTGGAAGAAGGATTGATTATTTAAATTCTCAAATATTTTTAATATACTGGAAGCTCAGTCCATAATACTTTTCTCGTCCTGTTTGACTCAAGACCCACTTGCATTTATTTACTTGGAATCAACAACATTTACAATGACACTCTTTTTCCTCAATGATGAAATTTAGCAACTATGGATAACTGAAATAAGTGGAGGGTCAATATTTTTGCTAGAGCTTCTTAAATTTCTTAAAATTAGATTTTCCCAAATGACTTTTAATTTGAGGCTCCATTGTGTTTATATAATGCATTCAATAGTTTATTTTTACTTGATTTAAAAAAAAAAATATATAACAAAATACCATTAACTTTAATCTGACAAGGAGAGATTACTAAAATGTCTTGTGTTATTTTCATAATCACAAAAGGCTTGGTGGAAATATTGGATCTATCATTATCTTTTTTTAAGTAAGCATTTGCAATGCTAAATCACACACAAGCTGCACCCATCTGGCATTGTGTCCTCAACTTTCAACTGTCAAACATAAATAAATAAAATAATAACAGATCAGATTAAATAAAAAACAAAAAATCAGAGATTAAATCACTGTCTGTGAGCCTAAGGTTTAGTCCACACATATTGTGTTAGGGATAATGATAATGTTATAATTATGCAGTAACTAAAAAGTGTTTCAAGGCATACTGCAGTAATATACCATCTCCACAGAGACAAAGCTAAGAATATAAAAGTTGTGCCCCTGTGTTTTTGTACATTCTTTAAACAGTGGAGTAAAGTAATCAAAACATTGTGATTCGTTGTCAATTTGTATATAATATGTGTAACAGGCAGGTTTTTCAGTTGCATTGTTTATGTGTAACGTACCATGGACATGGGAACAGGGGATGCCATTTGCGATGCTGGTGGGATTCTCAAGACAGGTGGGGGTCGTATACCGGCAGGACAGTACAATCAAGGCAAGGGTCGGGCGATCAGGCAAACAGGGGAAGAGCCAAGGCTAACCAAGGCTTGGTTAGACAGCTCAGAAATGTAGTTTACACTTAAAAAACTTTGTGACTTGTGACAGACAGTGACAGGTATATATGAGGACCAGAGGGAAGCAAGGAACCAGGTTTGGGAGGTGCAGTGCGAATGAGAGCAGAGGGTGATGGAACAAGTGCACAAAGGTTTCAGGAATGTTAATTGAATGATAGAATGAAGGGAGCTGGGAGAAGTGACTGATGAGGAAGGGTGATGGTGAGTGGGGAACTGGGGATGTGTTGTGAACTGTGACATTATGCTAATGAGAATACTTAATTAATAGGTAAATGTATCTAATTAGATTGTATTTAATTGTAATGCAAGAACTGTATTAGGATGCACATTGGAAATTGAACATTTCAAAATTAATTAAATCAATTGGGGGTTGGAAATTCCTTGTTTCAGAAGTCCCTTAATTTCCCATAATGCTTATGTGACACTACTGTGTCTTAAAGTGCCTTATGTCTTGAAATGTGCATGTTATTTACAGAGAAAGTTTACAGGCAAAGATGGGCATGCCAGTAGATCATGTATCGTCTGTTGCAAACAAAGTGAGAAAATGGATTTCAGTTGTTTTTGGAGGAATACAAGTGAGATAGTTGGTAATGGGATAATTTGTGTTATCTGTGGTTTAATATATGTTGAAAGTATTCCTCTTATCAATTAAGATTAATCCATCCACTTCAGGGTGACCAATGTGTGTGCTTACTTTAATTTTTCTAAATTCAAATGTTAAATATCCTCCCACTACAGGTATTGGGGGAAAGCATCTGATCCGTTAGATACAGTTATTGTAGATCACCATTTGCTAAATCCTTTCCCTTTACCCCTTTATCCCTTTTGAATTAAGTTATTCTTTCATTTTTTTTTTATCTTGATATTCTGCTCATGAAATTATTACAAAATCCTTAGAAATTAATTAAAGAGTAATTTGTAGACATATTTATTTATTTATTTATTTATTTATTTATTGGCAGACGCTCTTATCCAGGGCCTAAGACATCATCCCTGGATGACTTTTGTTACTAGTCCCACGAACATTGTAATTATGATTATGATTGCATTTTTAATTATTACTGTTTGAAGTATTTGGAACATGTTTTTTTTTTTTTTTGAGTTGGATTTTAATGATTTATGTCTGTTTCTTTGTTTCTTATGGGGTTGAGCACACCATGCCTCAGCACAGCTAAGACTTACATGTAAAAGTTTGCATTTTTTATTGAATCTATGGCATGGCAGGTTGGCTGAAAGTGCGAGACTGCACATCTGAATGTAGTTGTATCTATCATGGTATAATTTCCTGGGTAATAACCTAATTTAGGTACTATTTAACAGTGTCTAAGTGAGTAGGGCTAGCCCAAATCAAAGTTATCTTTGCCACAATAATTAATGGGAAAGGTTTCCTTGTACCAAATAATATAAATTGTTCCGTTGTCCCTAACAACCTAAAAGGGACCTTGCAATTTTGCAATAACTGGAGCAGACATTCTCTTAACTTATTACATTCCTCCCCCTTTAGGTAAACATGCATCCTTCCTAAAAATTATATACATAGCACTGGCTTTAAACATGTGTCTCCTGTAGTTACAGTACAAATAATATATACATATTATTATTATTTTTGCCAGGGGCTCTACAAATCCGCTCCAAACGACGCAGACCCAGCTCAGCAGTGTCAGGCTTTGTGAAAAGATCCACATTGTCATTCCCTGATGTCCCCTCTCCTTGACTATCTTGTGCTGTTTTTGCAATATCGAGTTCCGTAGATGCTGAATGAGAAGGTGACACAGGTGGTCCTGTAATTGCATTTCCCTGTAAACTTTGTTCAGTCTCGACCTGTTCATGCTGCTGATAGACTTTGGGCAATTGGTCACACTCCTCAAAACAAACCCTCAGGTGATCCTGGTGGCGTCGAAACACCCTCCCATCCATCAATTTCACCCAGAATGACACAGGGCCTGTTTGTTTAATTATGGAGCCATGAAGCCACTTCTCCCCTCTACCAAAATTGAAGACATACACTGTATCTCCAGGAGCAAGTCTCCGTGCTCGGGCATGTTGATCATGGGCTCTTTTCTGTGCATCCTGTGCTTTCCGTACATGCTCCCCCTCCCCAGGGTGCAGCAGGTCTAAATGCAATTTAAGTTTCCTGCCCATCAATAATTCAGCTGGTGACACCCCCTTGGTTGTTTGGGGTGTAATTCTGTATTTGAACAAAAACCTTGCCAATTTAGTTTCAAAGGATCTTCCGGTCATCTTCTTCAAACCTTCTTTAAGGGTCTGTATGTCAACCCATTGGACGCTGGGTGATGTGGCGATATTTTTGCATGCTGAATTCCATTCTGTCTAGTAAACTGGTAGAATTCCTCACTAACAAAGGCAGATCCATTGTCTGAAACTATGAGATCAGGCAACCCATGTGTTGAGAATGTTTGCTTTAAGTGTTCAATGGTGGCTTGTGAAGTTGATGTATTCATGACATGTACCTCCAGCCACTTGGAGTGGGCATCCACTATGACTAAAAACATCCTCCCCATGAAAGGCCCAGCAATGTCCACATGGATCCTCGCCCAAGGCTTATCAGGCCAGTCCCATTGGTGCAAGAGTGTTGGAGCTGGGCTGTGGCGTACACTCTGACACACATTGCACTGTTTGACTTTTCTTTCTATTGCCAAATCCATGTTAGGCCACCATACCAGACTCCTTGCTAGGCTCTTCATTCGCGACATCCCCGGGTGTGCCTCATGAAGTGCACTCATGATTTTCTCTCGGCCCTGTGGGGGAACAATGATGCTCCAAGCGCTCTGGCCAGCCATATTTAACAAATTCAAAGATTCGAGACAGGACTGGATCTGTCATAGTCCACCTCTTTATGCTAGTAGCATTCACTGGGAATGTGGACAGTGTCTCCAAAAGTAACATAGTGTCACCAGGGAATGGAACAGAAACTGGGCCAACAGGCAAGGGTAGGCGGCTAAGTGCATCAGCATTAGCGTGGATGTCCCCCGCCTTGTACCGTATGCTGTATTAATTTGCAGCTAGTGTCAGCGCCCATCTTTGAATTCGTCCGGAGGCCATGGGTGGCACTGCTTTAGCTTCATTAAACAAGCTGATTAGGGGTTTGTGGTTAGTGCAAATCGTGACATGATGGCCATAGATATAGTGGTGAAACTTCTTCACACCAAAGATTATAGCCAGTGCTTCCTTGTCCAACTGCAAATAGTTTCGCTCAGCTACTGCAGGTGTCCGTGATGCAAAACCAGTACATGAGACAGCACGGCCCCAACTCCATATGATGACACATCACTAGCTAGGACTAAAGGCTTCTGTGAATCAAAATGGACTAGGAGCTTTGAAGACTGTAGTAACTTCTTGGAGGCTCTGAAAGCAGTCTCTTGTTCTTGATTCCATCTCCAGTGAATGTTTTTATGCAGAAGCTGGTGCAATGGGGCCAATACAGTGGAGGCATTTGGCAGGAACTTGTGATAATAATTTATCATTCCCAGGTAGGATTTCAATTCTGTTGGATCCTGTGGTGCAGGAGCATCTGTAATGGCCCTTACTTTATTTTGGGTCAGGTGCAGCCCCTCAGCATCAATTTTGTGCCCTAAATACTTGACTTCAGGAGCCATGAAGACTCCTGTGTCCACTTCCAATTGTAAATCCTGGTCATTCAACTTGGCCTGTACAATCACTGGTGCTGACTTGTCTGAGTTTATGTTATACATGGTATAAACAGACTCTGTTTCAAAATCCTCTAGAACCTCTCCCTTTAGAATGTGAGTGCATGTTGCTGTTGGTTTGTGTGGGGGGTTAGACTGTCATGGTTGTATTTTACTTTTACTGCGGCACATTCGTGCTATGTGGCCTCTTTTATGACAAGTAAGGCATTCAGTTTCTATAAATCTAGTCTTTTGGGACGTGCGACTCGCCACATCTATAGTATTTCCTGGGTATGTCTGTCTGTGTCTCCCTCACATACACCCGTGCAGTGTTCGTAGCAGGCAGCTGATTCACCGCACAGTCTGATGACGTAGCTCCATGATTTACTTGTGTGTGTCACGCTGCGAGCTCCATAGCCTATACAATTTCCATCGCTTTCTTAAAATCCAACGCCGGCTCTGACAATAAACGGCACAGAATGTGATCATGTTTAATGCCACACACTAATCTGTCTCTAAGCATCCTTTCAAGCATTTCCCCAAACTCACAGTGTTCTGAAAGACATCTCAGCTCAGTGATGTATGTAGCCACAGATTCCTCCGGTTGTCTGAATCGACTCGAGCCCGCATACACTTAAGAAAATAGAGCATTTATAACCGGCATCCTCCACATAATTTGCAATGAAATAATTTTCAAGATGCTCTACATATTCAGACCAGTCACTCTCATCATTAAATTCACCCACACTGCCAAACGTCGCCATTTCTCCGTTTATAGACTCCGATTAGTCCTCGTCGCCAAATGTAATATTTTGGTATTACAATGAGGATACAGGATTACTTCAACAGACTCCTTTATTGAACACACTCACTGCCGGCATTAACCACACACAGAGCCGGCCCTGAAAACGAGGTTCCGTTGTCCCTAACAACCTAAAAGGGGCCTTGCAATTTTGCAATAACTGGAGCAGACATTCTCTTAACTTATTACACGCTCAAAATTAATAGTAGATCTAGATAGGTCTACTATAGCCTAGTATAGCTAAATAACTACATGACCATTGGTTATACATAGGTTTCAATGTTTGACATTATGACAACTGTGCATCACCAAAAAAGGCCACAACATTAGAGCCAACAACACAGTGTCACAGCAATTGTACATGAACACCGTAATATCCTAGCTGAGAGTGCAACAGGATCCACAGGAGTGCTTATAATGCAGCCACATCACAGCAATCACAGACGACATCATGTCAGTTTATCACTTAGGCCAAGTCAGTCTATCTTGTTCTAAAAAATGCACAAATTAATCGGGACCGCGGACAGCGAACGCACAATGCGTCGCACAATACTGCAACCCTAAACTTTATAATTGTAAAGAAACAGGCAATAAAATTCAAGCAAAGTAAGAAGCTTCTGTTTTCATGATTCCACACAACAAATGTAAAGCAAGACTGACAAAATAATAGAAAATATGAATCCATCAGGCCTACCTTTTATGCTGTAAACTGGAGTTTCCTGTTTTTCGCTAATGCATATTTCTCAACGACTCTGGCAATGCTGATTTCCTGGGTCTTCTCTATTTGTAATATTCCCAAATTGGAGACTCTTGTGTCCGTCATTGTGGTCCTTATATATGTTTTCAGCTGTCAGCTGTTTTCAGTGTGGAGAACTGCATTCTGCTGACGCAGATGTGACTGGTATTGTTAGGTATAATCTGTATAGCTTTTGCAGATTCAAAAATGCATGTTCCAAAGCCTTTTCAAAACTTGACAGGTGGTCATCTTTGGGCTTTTCATTATTGAACATTTTGTTGAAAAGTGTAATCTCGTTGCCAAGAGCCTCTGCATCCATGTTGTAGGTCTGGCACACAGTTTTTAGACTCGCATCTGTTGGTATGCCAGGGGAATTCACCAGGTCACTCAGACACTGCATAACGTGTATTTCATTCTCTGAGAATTAATCACGGAGCTGTTGCGTGAACGTGTCTAGTATTCTGTACAGCACTTCACACCTGTAATAATCTGGATTATCAAATGTCTTGTCACCCCTGCCTCGTTTTGCAGGTATGCCTTTTCACATTTTCGTGGTACAGAAGGGCTGGCAAACCCATTTTTATCACATAGTTGCATGATGAAATTGAATGTTTGACGTGCAAATGCATCTCCTCTCATCTCTTCTATTGTTTTCACTGTGGCTTTGACCAGGGCCTGTGCGCTATCATAGTTGAAGTTCTTTGTCTGCAACATTTTGTTCAATGCATCTGTCACCAGGGCCATCAAAGTGGGGGGAAAAGTGGGACTGACTATGCAGGGCCCCAATGGGGGGAGGGCCCTCAAAAAGCTTGGAATGAACATTTGTTTTTGTTTGCAATTTTTTATTTCCAAGTAATTTGTGCCATAACTAAATATAAATTGGCTGAATAAATCGTATGAGTGACTGAACTTTGTATCCCAAATAAATAGTGGAGGCTCTCTGAGGCCACTCTCACCCCTTGCAAAAGGCACACATTGGTTTAGTCGACCGCTGCACTACAATTCGTCTCGCAGCTAACCGAGCTGAGTGACTGCTCCTGTGATAGTCATGTCTTTCCCCAAGAAAGGGAAATCGGGGTACCAAAAAATAAAAGAAAGAAAGGAAAGTGAAAGAAAGCAAACAGAGGGAAAACAACTGCTAATTAATTGAGAAAGGTGAGTAAGTAATTGCTACAGTATGTTGAGAAAGGAGGGTTGAAATGTGAGATTTCAAACTGTGCAGACAAGCCCATATCACAGAATATTATTACGTGTTTAAATGTGGTGTGAACAGTTCATTATTGACTACCCAAGGCTGTGACATTCCAGGGGAGTGGGGGGCCCAAATTGCAATCTCTTCATGGGGCCCGAAATTCTTAGCAGCGCCCCTGTCTGTCACCACCAGCACTCTGCGCATGAAAACTAGACAATAAATAAAGCCGAAGTCTTGCACACTCGTCAATAGGGCACTAGCCTCTGCGCCCACCTTTGAACCAGACTCAGCTATTTCTCAGAGCGTGTCTACTATCTCCTCGAAATTGTCAAGTATGGCTTTGATAGCCTCTACGCGGCAATTCCAATGTTTGTGAAGACTCTGTATAAGAAAGTTGAAGAAAGTGTTTTGTGATAATTATATAATGTTTTATATTAATACTAGCATTAGATGTAGCTTGTATACAGACTGAGCAGATTAGCTTTAGTAGGCTAAGCAAAAGGTCAACAAGGTTAATTTGTTAGAAATTCCTGTCAGTAATAAAAGATCACACAGTGCCGAAATAGCCTACAGCTGTTTGTTTAAAATCTGTTTGTGACTTAATTGTTTCTCCAGATAGGCAGGAACTGTTTCTGTTAATGAGGGATTGACAGTAGGTAAATGACGACCGTGGGATCGCATCTTCCTAGTGCACATCAAAGACAGACATCTGCTTTTTGGATCCATCACTTCTTCATGGGAAGACAGATTGTAAACAGACTCGGACTTGTACCTTCTCATTGGATGAATGACCATAAGATTTCACGTCACTTTCCTATAAAGCTGCACTCATGTTTGTAAACATTAAGTCCTCACTGAAGGAATTTTCCTGATGTGGGGCTTCCGAACCGGCTTGATTAAAGCTTTATCTCAACGACTTCTCCACTTATTTCCGAGATGGGTTCTACAACTTGGCGTCACGAACAGGATCTGAACTTGCCTCCACTCCCGGGACCAAAACAAGGGTGAGTATCTTTAAAAAATTACCACCCTGTATATTTAGATTTGATCTCAGGATTGTTTGAGGCTATCAGATTGTAATTTAAAGAGAACCTGTTGAGTGGTACAGGTAAAACAAATAGAAAGGTTGACTGTACAGTGGAGGTTCACAGTAGGGTGAACTCCAAAGTAAGACAGACCTGGGGGGAGAGATACCAAAGGAACCTAAAGGTACGACGAGTCCTAATGAGCTAGATGTTAAGCAAGGAAATCCTTGTACGCAAGAGCCAGAGTTAGTGGCAGTCAAAGCCAGACAGAACCTGAGGTACATAAAGTCCAGCGATATAGCCCCATCATTGGTAAAGATAGGATTGGCATAATGGCATTATAATACATTTCTGTATGTGAATTCCTTACAAGTTTAAAAATGTTAAAATTAAAATGGTAAAGACAGAGTGGGATCCTGACTGGACCCCCAGGTAAAAACAAGATAAAAACCAACAAAGTTTCTACAATTCTTTGTCTGAATAATAAGAATTTAGAGAAGAAATTGATCATAATAGGTCAAGAAAACACCAAAGTAGTGAAATAATTGAAAGAGATCTCATTTTAAATAATAATAAGCTTAATAAATAAATAAATAAATAAATAAATGCTAAGGGCTGTTTGAGACACTGCAGGGTCAACAAAACACGCCACTAATGTAATATATGAATTATCTTTTGGATATCAATGTGTATGTGCTTTGTGTGTTTATGTATATATATAGCTGAAGGTTATGTAAGGTAAATGTCTGTTTTGTATGCATTGTATTTTTAATATTGTGCATAGTCCAGAATAAGACTGAAAACGGAAGTAACCAATAATTTCAGAATCATATTTACAATTACGCAGTTATTGATGTTTTAACAACAGATTAATGAGGATTTAAACATTTAACTATATACAGAGTGCATAAGGCATCAGAAATAAGAAATGAATAATATATTCTATTATAAGAATACTGTTAAAGTAATACAAAATATACACTAAATAGATTAATAATAATAATAATAATAATAATAAAGTAAATAAATAGTAATGGCGTCGTCTAAGACCCAGAAGGACAAGGATTTGTTTGTTAAAAATCATATTATAGACAAATTCTGTAAAGTCAAATTAAAGGAAAACTAAAGGCTGAAATCCACAGGAGCAGCACTCTGGTGCAGCCCTGAGTGACAGCCTGATGTAAAATCCATAGCAGGAGAATGTAAACAGTATAGTGACATAGTATAGTCTTATTTTTAGAAAATATTTGGTTATTGGTACAAAGCATAAAATACCTGAAATAAAAGTTAAAATTAGACCTTGGATTTAAGATGAGTGAATTAGTCAAAGGGTAAGAATTTTGAGGATACTATAGAAATATAAAATGACAAGCATTGAATAAGTCAGCTAAATTAATATTGAATAATTTAAAGGAGAAAATAAAACATAAAAATACTATTAGAATGAGTTTTACAAACCAGAAATAAAAAAATAAAATGTTGAAAATTGAATTAGAGCTAATTTTTGAAATGGGAATCTGAGGAAACAGTGAAATTTGGTGAAGATATGAATACATAGATAACCAGATACTCCAGGAAATTAAAGGTGTGGTCATTTGGTAGCTGTGAGTTCCACAATGAAGAGTTTTTGAAATCCCCAGATATAAGATCCCTAAATACATTGTGTAGGTAAGAAAGTAACTATTGATCAGTTCAATCTGGCTTTGGGAACAGTTCTTCTGAACCTGTACCGGTGTAGATTGGACTTCAATAGGAGGAAGTGACACAATAAAGACAGATATGAGCCATGCAGGCAGACAGTCTTCGTGCACACACAGGCTCTTCATTGGGGAAATCATTGACTGAACACATTTTTTGAAAATTAGTTTTCCCGAGGTATCTGGCAATCATTATTAAAATCAATTAAAAGGCATATTTTCTAAAATTTATTTTATTAGGTAAATATCTTAATTTATTAACTCAAATAATGGAGCGAAATATGTGTATAAATAGTAATAATACAAATTGATCAAATATAACTTGAATTGTCTAGTAAGAAATTAGGAAAAGGAGAAAGAACAGCTGTTAGGATACAGAGTGATGTTTGAAGAGGGTCTGAGCGATGTTGATGAAGGTTTGAGGAAGTTGACGAGAGGTTTAAGAGTTAATAAGGCTTGGAGAGCTGGAAAAAGGGAGTTTGATATGTGTGAAAGAAATGTGCTGCCACTTTCAGCACAAGAGTTGAATGGAATTTGAGGGAAAATAAGGAAGTTACTGAAGGTATAACAATGTAAAATAAATAAATAATTGAATGAAGTATAGTTTAAAATCTAAGTCATGAAACTATATGGAAATAGTCCTTTAACAAACAGAAATGCCCTATCAATCAGGAAGGGATTCACCCCCACCCCCCCCCCCCCCAAAAAAAAAGGGGGGGGGGCAGTGAAAGTGTCTGTGAGGTCAGCTCCTCACTGAGAGAGATAAGAGAGCTGCCTTGTAACTAAATACAAGTTTACTAGTACAAACCAAGCAACATTGTCAACAAACAGCAATGTCCTGGGAAATCGAGAATAGTTACATTACTAATGCTAATAATACTGATGTTGATACAGAGGAATAGAAAAATAACTACTATTATCTTAACAGGAACCAGCAACAATGAATTTCCCTCACATTTATTCCACAGGTTCTCTACCCACATGCCATGACACAGCAAAGTGCATATTCTCCCCTCTCACATTGGCCTCCGCTCTTAGTGCTGCGGCCCATAATCCGTCCTCATGGCCACTGATGCCAGTGTGTTTGGACGGACAGGTGGGAGGGGGATGGTGAAAGCATACGATTCTTACCATACTCTGGTAAAAGTAATAAACTAACTAGCTCTGTTGATTCCAATTGACAACAGGAGGGTGGCGATGTCCAGGAATAGATGGACAGATTATTAACAATTCATTTCTAATTCATTTCAGGTGCTGAAAATAACATAATTTTATCTTTCAGGAAAAGTTGTAGAAAGGCCTGAAGAAACAAAATGGAAATAGATTGCAAAGAAATATGATCAGTCATACAACTCCAACCTCTTTTAAATCTTTTAAATCTAAGCGCAATTGAAGGATACAGAGTCTTCAGCGTGTCACTGAGCGACTTCAGAGTTTTCGCTCCACCTGCAAACTGTTTGGCAGCTGTCAATTTCTCCAACACAGCATGCCGCACTGCACTGCCTTCAATAAAGTTTTGGAGTGTTTGCAGTGTCCCAAAAGCATTACGCACAGCAGGCACACTGGATGCCATGTCAACAATGCAAAAATTCAAAATATGCATGTGGCAATGTATGTAAAAAGCGAGTGGGTTCTCATTTAAAATCCGTGAGGCGACCCCCTTGTATGGACCCCCTCATGCTTGCTGTGCCATCATAGCATTGGCCTCTAAGAGAAGATAGATCTAGGCCCAAAGTCTCCAATGTGTTCTTAATCAGGGCTGCAAGTGAAGCGCCATCTGTGCATACTGTTCTATAAAAGCCAATTAACCTTTCGTTGACAGTTAAAGCATGTTATACGTAGCGAACAATCAGAGCAACTTGCTCGTGCCTGGACAAATCCATGCTCTCTTCTACGATGATAGAAAAGATGCATGTATCCTTCATCTCTTTTATTATGGACTGTAAGACTTGTTGGGCCATTATCTCAATTATTTCATTTTGCGTGGCACTATTCAGGTATGTATAGAATTTGTCTCTCCGCGTTAAGAAACGTCTGACTTGCTCGTTATCTTTAGAACGAAGTTTCATAAGTTCTCTAAGATTTCCCTGGTTGTTAGATCCCTTGCCTTCAACATGTCTACGCAGCGCGATGCCTTGATGAGCACAGAACAAAATACTCTCCATTACAGTTGTGAGGTATTCTTTATTCTCTTTCACTGCTGCGTGTCTTTGGCTGTTCAGCTGTGCCGCAACGCTGCCCTTCTGAAGTGACTGCACATATCCTTGCCACTTAGCAGTTGCATCCAAATGGTCAGGTCGTTTACTATGATCACGGAATGTTGAAGTTGTTTTATGCCATGCTTGAAAACCTTTGCTTCTAAATGCTTGTTCCATGTGATCATGACCAAATGCTCTGCAAGGAAAACAGAATGCTCGGTCATCACGAACATTATATTCTAAGAAAGTAAATTCGCTATACCACTCCTTTCGAAACTTACGCACTGGCATCTTATCTTTTGTTGTGGTCTTTGCTGGGAAATCAATAATGGGTTGATATGGCCCAGAAGATATATTCTGAAGGGCGTTCTCTGGACCAAGGCAGAGATCCCTTTCGTTTGGCTCTGCAGGTGCAGGTGCCAGTGCGTTGTTAGCATGCAGCTCTGCCTGGTCACCATTAATCCCACCACAGGTGCTAACATTAGCTTCATTGGCAACAGCAGTATTTGCTTCATTATTGCAAGCTGATGCAGCTCCTTCACCTTGGCTTTGGGTATTGATAGGAGGACTGTCAGTTGAGGAACTTTTATTCTTCTTGCTGAAGAATGCATCAATGGTTTTGTTAGGTCATTTTGCCAGACTCGCTTGATCTCAATCGCACTGTGCTAACATTAACACACAACCGGATGTTGGACATCGTTGCGTGCCTGAGGTGATTACATGGTTGAGAAATTTTAAATTAATCATTAGAGTACAACAAATCATGATAGAATATACAACTCTGACATCACTTAAAAAAAACATCAAAAAATATTTTATCGTTTTTTTAAATGTAATTTTTTTCATCCCAACAGTAGGGGGTGCAAATGCACCCCCTGTACCCGTGGTAAAATCGCCTATGGTTATGTAAAGTGTAAACCTTATACAAGTAAAACACTTATTGAATTGAGTTGTGTATCAGTATGACCAGTATAAACACAATACAAGTATAATATTATGTTTAAAGTAGCAGTACCCTGTACATGAATCATATAAAACAATTATAAGGTGCATTTACACCACATGCTGGAAAGACAACCATCATCATTGTCCTAATATTTATGATCCATATTTGCATATTAAGATCTATAAACATTGTTCTAAGAGAGTTTGCATGCATTAATGCCCCCATCGTGCATTTCAGGACTCTGATTTTCAAAATGTTATGGGGGAGGCCCCTCAGACCCCCTGCCATTAATTCCTGATTCCGCTCCGACCCCCTCATTTTGCCCTCCATGAATTCCTGACTACGCCACTGGTGTGAGGTATTCATGTGTTGTTTCTGTGGATAATTAATTAATTAGGCTGACTGCATTCAATTAAAATATCCTTCTGATATTCTTTAGAATTTTTCCAGCCTAGCCTCCCATTTTACCATACAGATGTAAAGATATGGGACCATTGTCAAATGTCATTATTATTCAGGTCCCATGCAAAGACAAATGATCAGATTGAGGTGGTTTGTTTACTCAGACATGCAGGTTTTCTGACATAACATTTTAAGACTCTCTGGGGCTCTGGGATAGAATCTGCTGTGTGGGGGTTATACATGGTTCTGGATAGCTAAAGAAGATATGCTCAGACATTGGCATTCACTCACATTAATAAAAAACAAATCTTTCGGTATTAATAATCTGAAATCCTGTGCCTATTTTGTTTTTAAATAAATCATTATAATAAGAATAAATTTGGTATTAAGTTAAACTACTAATATTTAGAAATGCAATATTGAGAGCAATTTATTTTGTGTAGAACTAATACATTCATATACTTTTGGCTTAGCTGGTTGTATGTATGGAGGATAATCTGTGTCAAAATTAAAATATAAATAGATAGATACATAAATAAATAATTAAATAAATAAATAAATAAATAGTGAAATAAATAAATGAAATAGAAAATTAATAAATTCAATATGAAATAAATATATATGTACATATAAAAAATAAATTGAAATATATACATATTTATGTATTTATTTTATTACATATTTCCTTTTTTAATTTCAGCACAACCTTTTAATTCTTGTATTACCTCCTAGGAGCAGAGAGCCATCAATGCGCCCAGCGACTAGACGAGCTGCCCATCCCAAACCCAGAGTACATTTGCGTTATAGAGCCAAAGAACGTATTATTATTATTATTATTATTATTATTATTATTATTATTATTATTATTATTATCTTAATTTATGAATCCATTTGAGACTAACTCCAGTAGTTCACTCATATAAAGCTAATACAACAGTTGTTATGTAGCCTATCGTTATATATTTGTCAATATTTTATACATATATTATTTCGTGGAGTTAAACTGAATCAAAGTAGAACAAAGATCAAGGTGATCAATAACACTTTTTCAAAGCTTTTAATTAGCAGATTTGTAATACTACTGCTGCTACTTATAATAATAATAATAATAATAATAATAATAATAATAATAATAATAATTTAGCCATACCATTGTTCCCTTGGCAATTTATGTGAGTAAGCTATTCAATCAAAATGGTCGTAATGGTCGTAAATTATGTGTACAGTTCATAAGAAGAAGAGAAGGATAAATGTAATGATAGACACCATACAAGAACAATAAGGAACATTATTTTGAAATAACTCCTTACGTATACACTCCGGGATATATATATATATATATATATATATATTTCGGTTTATTTCCTTTTGATTAGTATTTATTTATATATTTATTTCATATTTTATTTATTTATTTATTTATTTATTTAAATTTTAGCATGGATTACCCTCCATATATATTTACCTTTCATAAAATAAAAAGGTAGCAAAAGGAAAAACAAAGGTACACAGAAAAAGATTATTCCAAGTACAGATTTGCCTCATAAGGTGGAAATTCAGAAATAAACATTAGACCTTTCTAAATATCAATGCATAACCATTCTAGCTACTAGTGTATACCTTTTTGGCTACATACGATTTGTTACTTCTAACAGCAGTACATACTGTATGATGTTTAAGGTTAGATATGTCTCAAGTCACGCACTCCCGTGTCTGCTGCGTTGACACCCAGTCTTGGCAGTCCAGTGGGATATTCATAGTAAATCTGCCTACTGAGAATTGACAGAAATGCCTGAGGCTGTTTGACATGATTGTTATAATGGAATATCTGCCACAAGAAGAAAAGGAAGACACAGAGCCAGACAGTTACAGAGGCAACCTCTGCATTCTTTCCCCCAGTTCCTGTAGTGAGGGGATATTTAAAAATTGGATCTAGGATTGTGATCAAATTAAGAGAGAGGGACATTACATTGATACACCCAATTCCTTTGGGAATCTGATTAAGGGGAATTATTGTAGTTTCCGGGGATGAAGGTTAACTCTGTGTGGGAACAGGGGGTCATGGGGGTCAAGGAGATATAGGGTTGTACTGGTTCCCTCCAGGGAGAAGAAGTTTAGAGAGAGAATGGTGTGCTCCTTATAAAGCTCTTAGAAATAATGCTGTTGCATTAACTCCCATTATTTGTATGTATACTGTGGTGGCCGGTACATTTTTTGTGAGGCAGGTGGGGCAGAAACCTGACAACCCCCTCCCACCCCGAAACAGATATACATTAGAATCTCTTCACACAATCAAAATAGAAAAAAAAACATTATATTGAAACTATTGTTTCCATTTAACTTATCATAAAGAACAGAGGAAGACTCACACCCAAAGTCCATTTAACTTATCAACATTCACATACATCAGCTACAGTGAGGGAAAAAAGTATTTGATCCCCTGCTGATTTTGTACGTTTGCCCACTGACAAAGAAATGATCAGTCTATAATTTTAATGGTAGGTGTATTTTAACAGTGAGAGACAGAATAACAACAAAAAAATCCAGAAAAATGCATTTCAAAAAAGTTATACATTGATTTGCATGTTAATGAGGGAAATAAGTATTTGACCCCTTCGACTTAGTACTTGGTGGCAAAACCCTTGTTGGCAATCACAGAGGTCAGACGTTTCTTGGAGTTGGCCACCAGGTTTGCACACATCTCAGGAGGGATTTTGTCCCACTCCTCTTTGCAGATCCTCTCCAAGTCATTAAGGTTTCGAGGCTGACGTTTGGCAACTCAAACCTTCAGCTCCCTCCACAGATTTTCTATGGGATTAAGGTCTGGAGACTGGCTAGGCCACTCCAGGACCTTAATGTGCTTCTTCTTGAGCCACTCCTTTGTTGCCTTGGCTGTGTGTTTTGGGTCATTGTCATGCTGGAATGCCGAGAATTTCAAGATCTCTACTCCCAGTAAATATATATATATATATACTGGGAGTAGAGATCTTGAAATTCTCGGCAATCCTACTATGCAAGTCTAAAATGGACAGATGAGAAGCAAAGACTGTTAGTTATCTTTGCAAAGATTTGAATGTGTGCTGCACTACACTGACTAAGAAATATGGATGTTTTTAGGCAAATACAGTAACATCTTATCCCTAGGGTTCTAGGTACATTCAGATATCTAGGCCCCAGAACAAATCAAGATTTTGACCCAGCCACCATTCATGACAATTCCAAAATGTTCTCTATCACAGTAGAATCTTCCCTGTAAAAAATGGAAACTAGATACCGTTTCTTTAAAAAAATTATGTTAGTGGGTTTGACTGTTAGTTATCTTTGCATAGATATATATATAGATATATATACACATACAGACGGGTGACAAATTGAAGGAAAAAGCTGAATAAATGAGTGGAGGAATGTAATGAATGCAGATGCCTCCAAACAGGTGTACTGCATGATACAATTAAGCAGTTAACATCCTATCATGCTCTGTGGCATGGACCCCCTGGATTTTGGATCAAGATGGCAAGAGGAAAGTGACTTTGAAAGAGGGGGTCATTATTGGGGCACGAATGGCAGGAGCTTCAGTCACAAAGACACTCAATTGGCTAGTGTTCTCGACAAGTGGGCGAGTGCATGTGTGGCGACACCAAGAGAACGGTATAGTCCTGACTGCTTGACCCCTACAGTGAGGCTCTGTTATGCTGTGGGGAGCATTTTCCTGGCATGGTTTGGGTCCACTTGTCCCCTTAGATGGAAGGGTCACTGCAAATCATTAACAATTTTCTGAGTGATCAGCTTTATCCTATGGTGAAACATTTCTATCCTGATGGGAGTGGTCTCTTCCAGGATGACAATGCCCCCATCCACAGGGCATGAGGGCTCACTGAATGGTTTGACGAGTATGAAAATGATGTGAATCATATGCTATGGCCCAATTGAATGCCTATGGAAGATTTTGGACCCACGTGCTAGACAGCGCTCTCCACCACCAGCATCAAAACACCAAATGAGGGAATATTTTTTTGGAAGAATGGTGTTCCACAGAGTTGGGGGTAACACGTTAGTAACATAAGGCACTACTGTAATAACGTGCTGCTGTCGCCAGATGCTCAGAGCTGAACTATAAGGTAGGCCTTATTATGAAATCCAGCCATAAACCGCATAATATCCATATTACACATACAGTGAGGGGAAAAACATATTTGATCCCCTGCTGATTTTGTACGTTTGCCCACTGACAAAGAAATGATCAGTCTATAATTTTAATGGTAGGTGTATTTTAACAGTGAGAGACAGAATAACAACAAAAAAATCCTGAAAAATGCATTTCAAAAAAGTTATAAATTGATTTGCATGTTAATGAGGGAAATAAGTATTTGATCCCCTATCAATCAGCAAGATTTCTGGCTCCCAGGTGTCTTTTATACAGGTAACAAGCTGAGATTAGGAGCACTCTCTTAAAGGGAGTGCTCCTAATCTCAGCTTGTTACCTGTATAAAAGACACCTGTCCACAGAAGCAATCAATCAATCAATCAGATTCCAAACTCTCCACCATGGCCAAGACCAAAGAGCTGTCCAAGGATGTCAGGGACAAGATAGTAGACCTAGATTGTAGCTAAAATACACCTACCATTAAAATTATAGACTGATAATTTCTTTGTCAGTGGGCAAACGTACAAAATCAGCAGGGGATCAAATACTTTTTTCCCCCACTGTATTACATACCAACATTTAAACATTACTGAAATGTTGGTATGTAGTACATATAGTATGGGTAGTATGCGGTTCCGAATACAGCCCCACTGCTTCTCCGGGCAAGCTACACCCACACACGATTCAAAACGCTGGCATTGGTCGTTGGAGTAACTGTCAATCATTTTAATGCAGCCAATCACTTTTCAGGACATTCGTGTCAATAATTTTTTTAACACAGCCAATTTCTTGCAGAAGCAACTTGTCAGTCTTTTGATACGGCCAATCGCCTTCTTCATTTATAATAGTAAGGCGGGATTCAAAACATTTTCGTCCAGGGTTCATGTAGTTTAATAGAGACAACAGTGACCATAAGCTTTTGCCAAGAATTCTGCTGTTTTATTTCCTGGTATGAGTTAGAGATGTCACTTTTAATGTCTTCGTTGGTATATACTGAAAGGTTATCTCAATTAAAGTAAATTATTAAGTGCTGTTAGTTTTGTGAATGGTTATAATGAAGCTAGTACATTTAAATATGTATTTGATTTTACAGTGTTGTGAAGTGCACAGTGATCTCTATTGTGTTTCCACTCTATATGTATTTACTGTTTTACTTGTTATGCAGTTTATAGCAAGATACTACTTAGTATTAATATTACTTTGTTTTCTATTATTGACGAGCCTTTATAATGACTTTGACGATTAATAAAACGTATGTGGAAGTAAGATAATATTGTGCATTGTTATACTGACCTGAGAACTAAGGTCTGCTAAGAAATACATAATAATAATAATAATAATAATAATAATAATAATAATAATAATAATAATAATAATGTAATGTGCTAAATTATGAATGAACTAATATGCAATACTAATATTAATTTTTCTCAAGAAATGAATAATGACTAATATATTGGTGTTGGTGAGCACTGGTGTTCCATACCTCCAGCAGAGTTCCAGAGACTTGTAGAATCTGTGCCAAGGTGTATTGAAGCTGTTCTGGCAGCTTGAGGCGGCCCAACACCTTACTGAGACACTATGTTTTTTTTTCCTATAATTTGTAACCCATCTGTATATATATATATATATACACACATGCACTGAAAATGTAGGAAAACATAATGTATTTTAAAATAGATAAGCTAATTTAAAGCGGATATATCAAACACAAAAGCCAAACATTTAAATACTTTTTCCACAATTCTATTTTTGTTATACCTACAATCAGTGCTCTATCCACACACTACTGCTGTACTGTACAATCTGGGCTATTGGAATGATTAGGAATGATTGTGAGACTGCTCTGCAGATAGAGGACCTTTCCTGATCCATCAAATCTTTGATCTCTGAAGTGTCCCCTTCAAAAGTCATTCAAAATGTGCCTTGACAAAGACCTCATTAGTATAATTTACTGCTACCACTTACTCCCTGGATGTGACATTAAAAGCAAGCTTACAGAGACAGAACTTACACAGCTTGATATTGATGCAAGGGGATTTTTTTTTCCAGAAAAGTGCAGTTACACAATGTTAGTGACGCAGGACAAAAAAGGGTGAATTAAGCAATATGCGTTTTTAATTGAAAAATAGCACTATGACTTACTCATTTAAGAATTGTTTTGTTTTTCTTATTTTCTTTAAAAAAATGTACCCTTATGTGTCAGAACATGTCAAGCAAATGGGATGTGTAATTAGCCTTTTGTCTGGAAAATCCCCCTAGCTTGCTTTATATAATTACATCTTTAATTAAAGAAGGAACACTCTTGTTATACATTTTTAGCCAATCATTTACCAGATAATTTCAAGTAGTCATGGTCAATTTCTTCCAAGTGTTACATAAAACATTATTTTATTATTATTATTTCAAAAAAGACATATACAGAGACTTTAGAGGATATATTAGAATTATTTTTCAAATAGTCAAAATAAGTTATTTTTTAAAGGGAAGGTTTAAAAAAGTAAAACTGTGACATGTGACAAGTTAAATGTGTTTGTGGTTGCAACTGAGACCCAGTGGCCATTGGTCCACATCACAGCACAATTTAATGCATAATTTGTAATTCTTCCACAGGGCAGGCCAAGGGAGGAAGGTATTGCTCAGATCAGGACAGAGGAATGTATTAAGACATAACAGGGTGGTAAACCAAGATATTAACAATGTTGAGTTATGGAAGTAACTTTAGGTGGATACTGTAATATCTCCATAGGTTTTTTGGTAAAGCCACCTGAACCCTCCCCCACCCTCAACCCCCAACCCCCCCCCCCACCCATAACACCTGCAGCCATTCACTCACACATACACTCAAACATACAATGTCATATGCATAAATCAACAACTTCCAGTGGGATAACTTGCATCTTTACATCATAAAATGTGCCTGCTTTGACCATTTGAAAGCTGCTCCTGCATAATTTTGATGTTAATGGATACCTTAGCTCCTTATAGGTGAAACAATCAGTTATTTTTTCTCACCCAGGGATGTTCTTTTTCTATATAGTTTATCACATTCTTCTCTACGCTTACGTAGAATACTAAAGCATATCCTTTGAGCATTTGGCCCTTTCAATATTATAAAGCACTAGTACTAGTATATACTAATGTTTCATATAAAACAAAAAACCCTCTTGGCAGTATAGGCGTATAAACATATATATATATATATATATATATATATATATATATATATATTTGAATACACAGTATAAAATAAATAATAACAGTGGAACAGGATTGTAAAGGATTGTGTTTATAGACTATGATTTTGGATTATGGACTGGATTGGTTTGCCAGTGTGTTTGTCATGCATTATTAGTTGTATTGTATACACTACCAAAAGTGATTTCTTGAGATTCTTACCAGAAGAAGAATTAATTAATTAATTAATTATTTTTTTCTTAGCAGATGACCTTACCAAGGCCGATTTACGGATTACACTAAATATACACATTTCAAGAATCATCATACAGTAACAGCAGTACATTAAACAATAGGAGCTAGTTTATTGCAGTAAATATTTTAGTCCTAGCAGATACAAATCGAATATCTACTTCAAAATGTATAAAGGCGTTAAAAATAAAAGGAAAGCAAGTATAAATAAGTCAGTACAAACAAAATATTGTACACTTTTAAAACAAAAATCAAAGGTAAATCAGCATGACAAAAATAATCTATATTTCAAGTTTCCTTATACACTACTGATGGATGTGCATTTTGGTTCAAGTTAAAATTGCAGTTTCTGTACTTGTGCATTGACAATCAATAGTCGGTTGTGGTCACTTGTGCGTTTTGGGGCATTGGTTTATATTACACGTTTTATGAAAACTTGGGCCAGGATTAAATCAAAAATGTTCACAATGTGCGAAAGCAAAAAGTTGCAGAAGAGTCGCAGGCGGGAATCTCACAGCTCAGCTCCTCACTGAATTAAGGGCCAGATTAAATCAACAGTTTGATCCACCCGCTAATAGAAAACTACAGAACTGTACTTTGTTGTGGTTTCATTTTCAGTAAGATGCCACTTTCTTCTAATCATAAATGTAACCGCTATGATGTACAGGTTTGTAAATTGCTATTAGTGGGTGGGTCAAAGTTTTGAAACAACAGGACCACCGCTAATTTGCGCAGACTCCAGGGAGCAGGTCTCGGCCAATACAGCTCTTGATTGATGCCACAGTTTTGGGCAGATGCACCAAATTCAACCTCAAAGTTAAGGGAAATAATAGAGTACAAAGGGAAATGGAAAGGAGCGCAGACAGATATAAACATGAATTAATTTTTCAAATAAACATATTTATTTGTAATTACTAAGTTATCATAAAATGCGGTTGTACTGTAAAAAAGTATATTTCATAAACATTTAACACTAGCATTATATTTTTTACCTTATTTAGTAAACAATACTTAAATATAGTAAAAGAACGATATGCAATTTTAAGATATACAGTTGGGCTTCAATTAACTGACAGAAGTGTCTACCCTAACGCTTCACCCACTGCACGTTACTGGACACAACCAGCTATGTGACTGACTATACCACCTATTGTTTTGTGTGAGAAGGACCTCCACGCTTTGAGTATAGAACTTCATCACCCTTTTTAACCCCTGCAGAAGTCTGGAAGAATACTCACAGTACCACAAAGTTTAAGAACTTCTTATTAATTTCCTTTTGCACGTTAAATGTTGAGCACACATTATTTACAATATTTATCATGTTTACAGTGTGCAAAAAAAAAAAAAAGTAAAACAGCCATTTCTAAAAAGTAGTAGCAATACTTAAAACCATCTTAAATAAAACAGAGCAAAACAAATCCATAGTAAAAGTATTTAACCATTTGGATGGAACAGCCATTCCGGTACGGAGGCTGCTTTCCGGGCCAGAATGAGAACTGTATGTCCTAGACTTTGAACATTAATTGGAAAGCCTGTATAGAGCGAGGGGAAACTATACGGTTACCTTGGAAACTATAAATACTTTGCAATACCATGCGCTGCCATCTGGTGTGCATCTCTCTGGGTTGCAGAAAAATGGCGTTCAGAGTAACTCGACAGATATGCAAAATGTTCTACCAGAAATGGAAAGCGGTCTTGTATTATTTTGTATTTGATTTTACATCTGTCTTCCTATGTGTAGGCTATATATAGTGCTGAATCACAAGCAAAGGGATATCTCTCAGTTGCACTTGCTCCAGTGTGTTTATAGCTGTCCGAGTTTGTCCACACACTGAAGCACTATTGAACACTGTCCCTCCCTCCAAATGACATTTTGTAAATACTTTGCTTTGTTTTATATTCTATGTTGTTGAGGTTGAACAGCACCTCATTACAGAAGCTCAATTGTATTAGTTTGGGGGAAAAAAGCTTATTCTATACATCTGTCTTTTTAGTAAAAATGTCTGGGATTTGCCTGCTCGTCCTTTTTCCAGCACTGAACTACAGTCCCTGGTGCGTGTTCAACCCTTCCTATACGGCAGCGATACAATTCCATCAGACATGAATGATGTGTGAGGTGAGAGCGTTCGCCTATGTCAAGCCTTTATGAACAACTATTGGATGTTAATAAATGACTGGCATCTGTAAAGACTTCAATAACCAATCAGGAAGGTTTATTTAATCTGGGCATTAGCAATTAAAAAAAGGAAAAGGTTTGGTTGAGACGTGAAGGGAGCGTGTGAGTGAGACATTTTGCGTTTTGTTTCGGCAAAGTTAATACTTTTTTCATTAATTCATGAACAAAAACAAACATGCATATATATATATATATATATATATATATATATATATATATATATATAATACTAATCATTCATGTTGTTTATTGTTTATGTTATTGATTGTTATAAGTTATGTTTTAACACAATGTTTTGTGTTTTTTCTTGGTAAAGCATTTTTGCACCTTTGGTCATACAACCATGTATTGAACAAATAAGTGCATTTTTATTTTACCTATTTTTATATATTTGCACTGTATACAATGTTACGTAAGGGTCCAGGGATTGAATGTTACACTCATAACTTCTTGTTCAGACATTAATACATTGCATTTCTTTGCATTTCAATATTCTTTTGAGATCATAACACTTTGTTGTTTACACCTCCAATCCCCCACCTTTTGGAGTGTCCTCTTAATTTAAAGCTCAGGTGAGATAACCAGAGCTAGCTAGAGTTACCATTACTAATTATCAGTGGAGCAGTACATTTAGCTAATGGATTAATAGGTCTTCATAATGTGCAGTCTTAAAGATGCATTCCAGTGATTTATTTTGGGGGGCGGGGGTCCATTCTGTCCAATCAGGCATTTTTGTATATTAAGGGGACCCTATTTTGTTCACGATTACCATTCCCTCTTGCACTGAACAAATGCTCAGGGATGTGTCCATATTGAAGCACTTTTGGGGGTGAGGTGAGTGGAGACTTTTAAAAACAAAATTAAATTTAAAAATAATTGTCACTAGCAAATGGTAGCAATGTTACATTTTTGCTGGATTTGTATGAATGGCCCAGTTTTTCCTTGTAATTTGCTTACAAACTGAGTTTTTAAAAGCCATTTTACAAATCGATCTGCCCCCCTAGCAGATGCTGGCCCCTCTGTAACAATCATGGCCCCCTTGTGGCAACCCATTTCGAAAATCCTAGAATCACCCCTGATTATGTACAAGTACTTTACCACAACCAAATAATGGTAGACGTCTGGGTATGTAATAAGCCTTTTATTTAAAGTTACTGGAGAATCTTAATCTAATAGTGTTGTCAAGTGGGTCGGATAGTGTGTTTTTACCAACAATACATTTATTAAGATAGCGATTTCTCTCTGACCTTGGTAAATGTGAGAAATAACTGCTAAACTGGTATATTTTGTTCTGTGCAATGTTGTAGGATGGGAAAGGCATACACAATACTTAATGTTTAATTAAAGATGTTAATTTATTCTTTGCACATTAGTTTTTTGATTGATACTCAATAAACTCTATATACTCTATGAACATGCACTTCTTTAACACAGAAAGTGGTTACAGATTTGCCTTGAAATCTTAAAAATAAGTTTTGAATTTGTCAATGAGAAAAGGACAAGAACCCTGTATAAATGTAATGTTTATTTTGTCTGTATTTCGTAATTTCGTAATATTGTAATCAATAATTTTTTACATTGTCTATTCAATGATTAGTAAGTGTAAACCTGTTAAAATCAAATGGTAGCTGATACTAATGCAAAATGTAGCAACTTATTACTAGATTCTGCACTTATACACTCACCTAAAGGATTATTAGGAACACCTGTTCAATTTCTCATTAATGCAATTATCTAACCAACCAATCACATGGCAGTTGCTTCAATGCATTTAGGGGTGTGGTCCTGGTCAAGACAATCTCCTGAACTCCAAACTGAATGTCTGAATGGGAAAGAAAGGTGATTTAAGCAATTTTGAGCGTGGCATGGTTGTTGGTGCCAGACGGGCCGGTCTGAGTATTTCACAATCTGCTCAGTTACTGGGATTTTCACGCACAACCATTTCTAGGGTTTACAAAGAATGGTGTGAAAAGGGAAAAACATCCAGTATGCGGCAGTCCTGTGGGCGAAAATGCCTTGTTGATGCTAGAGGTCAGAGGAGAATGGGCCGACTGATTCAAGCTGATAGAAGAGCAACTTTGACTGAAATAACCGCTCGTTACAACCGAGGTATGCAGCAAAGCATTTGTGAAGCCACAACACGTACAACCTTGAGGCGGATGGGCTACAACAGCAGAAGACCCCACCGGGCACCATTCATCTCCACTACAAATAGGAAAAAGAGGCTACAATTTGCACAAGCTCACCAAAATTGAACAGTTGAAGACTGGAAAAATGTTGCCTGGTCTGATGAGTCCCGATTTCTGTTGAGACATTCAGATGGTAGAGTCAGAATTTGGCATAAACAGAATGAGAACATGGATCCATCATGCCTTGTTACCACTGTGCAGGCTGGTGGTGGTGGTGTAATGGTGTGGGGGATGTTTTCTTGGCACACTTTAGGCCCCTTAGTGCCAATTGGGCATCGTTTAAATGCCACGGCCTACCTGAGCATTGTTTCTGACCATGTCCATCCCTTTATGACCACCATGTACCCATCCTCTGATGGCTACTTCCAGCAGGATAATGCACCATGTCACAAAGGTCGAATCATTTCAAATTGGTTTCTTGAACATGACAATGAGTTCACTGTACTAAACTGGCCCCCACAGTCACCAGATCTCAACCCAATAGAGCATCTTTGGGATGTGGTGGAACGGGAGCTTCGTGCCCTGGATGTGCATCCCACAAATCTCCATCAACTGCAAGATGCTATCCTATCAATATGGGCCAACATTTCTAAAGAATGCTTTCAGCACCTTGTTGAATCAATGCCACGTAGAATTAAGGCAGTTCTGAAGGCGAAAGGGGGTCAAACACAGTATTAGTATGGTGTTCCTAATAATCCTTTAGGTGAGTGAATATGCTTGCAAATAGGCTGCACGGTGCAATATTAATAATAATACACGGGGAAAAGTGCCTTAAGAAAACTCGCTCATGGTTGCACAGCGCTCACAAGAACTCACTTGTCAAAGGGTTACATTCAAAATGCTAAAAAGTTCCCATTTCAAAAACTTAAGCTCTTCCTAAGCGTATCTATCGGTCCCTTAGGAAAAGCTACAGAATTAATAGAAAAATAAAATACTGTCCTCTTTTCTCCAGGTCCAGTGTTCAGAAAGGGGATTAGGCATTCCACTGCCTGGTGTCAAAACCACTTCCTCTGGGGATGCTCTATTAACACCAAATGAGCTGGATCACCAACACACCAGCATCTACTCAAGCAAATACTCAGGATAGTAATAATGAAATTAACTAGTCCCCTCCTGAACTGTCTCTTTACTCGCATCACTAGCTTCTTTTTCCTCCGTTCCACCAGGACACAACAGGGGAAATGGCACAGAATGTCTCAGGAACAGTACTACTTAAATCTATCTCTTTTAATGATCAGGAGTCACCAGGAAAGCAGCAACAGACAGATAGAGGCCAAAAAATAGAAAGGAAATAAAATCATACTAAACTAATAAACTAAAAGTCTATTCTATGTTTTAGTTACTTGTATGTCTGCTGTAAATACACAGCCCAATGCACAGGGGAGAGCAGAGTGAAGCAGCACCGTTTTACCTATCTCACTGCGCCAGAATCAAATGTGCTCCATCTTGAGAGTTAAATCCAGTTTCTAAGGCAAAGTCTCCATCATGCACCCAACTGATTGCTCTCCTGCTCTCCTGACTTAATCCCCAACTGCTCTTGTCTTTGTGGGGAACTGATTGTCGGTAGCTGTCACTCAAACCAGCTGTGATTAGGGACAGTTGCAATCCATGAAGCTGAATCCAGTGTAACAAAACAACAGGTGCACTAGCTAATTAGGAAATTAAAGAACCAATAAGACAATAGCCATACCAAACAACAATAAATCATAGAAAAATATAATTATGTGCTTCTATGATTTTCCCCTTCACCACCTCCTCTGACAACCACACTACAGGAAAGATATTACTTCTCTACAGTGAGTTCAAAGGAGAGCAACCAAACTAATTCTAGGTCTGAAGCGAATTTTGTGTTCAGACAGATTAAAAGAACTGAATCTTTTTAGCCTGGAACAGAGAAGATTACGCAGGGACTTGACCCTAGGGCATTATTCCAACAGCAATCCCTGAGCACTTTCTCATATACATGGTGAGAAAAATACATACAAATATAAGCATTAGGGTAAAAATACATCTCCCTCTTGAAAATTACCAAATCAATATCAACAATCAACTATAATGATGAAATTAATTCAAATGGATGCAGGAAATAAATTGTAAACATCTGGACAAAACTTCTAATTCTAACACAAATAAATAAATCTGTGAAGGACTGTTTCATTTCGACAATCCTCTCTACCATCCCACATCTGCTCTCTACTTCATCTAAAGAACAAAATGCTACAACTAAATAGCATCTAAGTCTAATACTTTTGGGTTACCAGACGTCACAGTTTTACATGGATTGTGTGAATTTCAAGTACATTTTTATGTCCAGTTCAGAAACGGCAAAACGACTGCAACTCACTGTGAAGCTTCCCTTAACACTTTATAAAAAATAATCTGTTACATAAACTTGATAATTGACACATTATCAAAATCATAAGCAGCTTTTTTGGCTTAGTTTACACGTGAGTTTCAGTAGCTCCAAATCTTAATATTTATGTGACTAATCTAAATTGGTAACGTTGAATTATATAGACATAGACAAAGTGCTTAACCTGTTTGCCCAGATGGACCTGCTGTATATCATAGGTACGGCATTGCTATCCAAGGTCTGTCATTGTCATGCGGGTTCCTCTTAATAATCACTTTTAGCCAGTGGTTCTCAAAGTGGGCCGCGAGCTCTCACTAGTAGGCTGCAAAGCTTTGTTGCTATTGAGAAAATAGCCGTACATTTTTTACAAGGATATGATCAAATAGCCTAAGTCAGTATGCAATAAAATAATTGTCTGCATTCAATGTTTTAACACTAGCAGCGCCATATCTGCGTTTTGAACGGCTTTTGCCATTCAGATGTAAATATCTCTGCGTTTGTGAATGTGATAATGTATGCAAATTATTTTGTATTAGGTGTGGGACTGGCAACAGGCTGGCTGATTTAAGCGTTATTATGTGCCCCTCACCCTACAGCCAGTGCTGCCCACTGGCACACGGAATAAAGACACTGCCAGGTAGCTAATGCA
The DNA here is from genome assembly GCF_036373705.1 of Amia ocellicauda. Lineage (NCBI taxonomy): Eukaryota > Metazoa > Chordata > Actinopteri > Amiiformes > Amiidae > Amia > Amia ocellicauda. The sequence goes on from NC_089857.1 coordinate 24,566,359, forward strand.
ACACAAACAGCCCTGTTGATGTCTGTGGCCAATGTGATATAGTGTTGAATAGCGGCATTGATATACGCAGCTGCAATAGACAGTCGGATAGTGCTTTTCAAATATGTTATATTTTAGTTTTATGCTACATTTATAACAGGTTATTTATGTTTTATAATGTTGTCTACTACGATATATGCATAGTGATTTCTACACCTGTGTACATAGTTTATTGCCTAAAGTTATTACAATTGTTTCATGTTTATGTATATGTGCTTGTTTTGAAAAAATAAGAAAGTTTTCGCGAACTGTTTTGTTTTTCATGTCCCGTGCCAACGCACCAGTGGCACGGGAAAACCCACCTAATTTTAAACTTCAGACTGTTTTATTACAGAGACAGAGAACTCATTCCGCACCCTCCCCGCACAGGACGTTTAGACCTCGGCACACCAACAGGACACCAGGTACAATCCATGCAATCCACCCGCAGGAATTGCCGTCATCTGGTCGTGGGTGTGCCATCCACTATGCCAGGGGAAGCCATCTTTGCCACTACCGCCACACGCTGTCACCTCCTGTCTCATCCCAGTCCCATGCTCCGCGCTCTGCTGCCTTCACCCTGGCTCCACTCCATTGCGCAACCTTGCCTCCCACTGGAGGCGGCATTCTGTCGGCTGGAGGTCTGTAGGCGCAGAGGGCAGAGGCAATGTGACCCCGGGGTCTGTGACTACTTCCCCCAGCCCGTCCGGGGCACCCGAGTCGGTGGTAAGGGATACGGAAACCTGCTGCCAATCTCCCGCCCACGCTGCCACAAGCTTCCATGCAGACGGTCAGGGCATGCACCCACCTTTGCTCTCCCGTCTTCCATCCACTCAGCCCCCAGGCAGGGCACCTGGTCACTCACCCCCTCCTGTCGCCTCTCCTCTCTTCCCTCGCCTCATGTGCTGCCCAGCCCCATCTACTGCCCAGAGAGAGCTGCCACCTCCCAGTCCGCCATTGCGCAACTGCTGCGTGTTTCTGGTCTCGCTATTCCTTCTGTGCTCTTGTCTCTGTCTGCTCTCTGGTCTGCCTGCTCCAGTCTGCCTCCTTCCTGTTCTACTGGACTAACCAGCCTTTATCTACCTGAGGGTCGGGGCGCAGTTGAAGAGTTCCAGAGACCATGTGTGGTATGTCCCAAAGGAGGGCAAGTGATTTAATGGGTAATAAAATAATGGTGAAAACACATGTGCAAATAATAAAGCAATTAAACAATTAAGTGATTAAAGTAATTAACAAAAAAGTGAATAATTCAATACATAAAGAAACAATATGTATAATATATAAGAAAGTGAAAAATTGAAAATACAGAAATAATAAATAGTGAAAAACCCAGCTGTCTCCATCTGTGACATTCACTTAATCTCAAAGCGGTTTTATAAAGGAACAGCACATTTTGCAGGTGGTTCTAGTATTAAAATTAAAAGTTACCAGAATTTGTTTTCAATGTTTGCAAACATTTTCATATTTTAATTTTGTTCCATACTGAAAATGATGTCACCTACATTGCATAATTAGCCTACTACACATTAGCTTCCACACATTTGGTGTGCTAAAATTGTGCCAAGGAATTTCCCAGTTGCTATCATTAAGCAAGGATTGGTGGATTAAAACTGCTTCGCCAGTAAAGTAAAAATCCAATGATAGCCCCGGTAATGCTAGCAAAGTGCAAATAGTTGTTATCATTAACCCTGGTTCCCTGAAAAAGAAAGACAACCATTATCGAATGGGAAGAGCCTTCTGACCTTCCAATCATGTGAAAACTGCCCAATAGGGGCCCTGCTGGGAGGAGGAGTCCCGCCCCTGTGCCTGTGAACTGTCTCCTCCTCACAGTAGCAACCTGCCATTGCTTCGTCATGAAGGTCATCTGGTCAAGCGACCCCTGAAGAGTAATGGTTGTCTTAACCAGGGTTATTATAATAACCTAACATTTCCTTTCAAGTCGAAAGACAACTATTACCAAATGGGAAGTCTATACCAGAGCTTTCGAGAAGTCCAGACATCTGATTTAAGCCCAGTCCCATCCATGGCAAGTGCAGCAGAGTCTCTTGACACCTAAGAGCAAGCCACCTGCAGTACTTGAGTGCTCAGTGTAGGGCGCACCCTGTCTGCAATATTCAGATGGTAGAACCTTGTGAAAGTTTATTAAGAGCAGGTCGTAACGTTACACAGGTCCTCCAGTGAAGCGCCATGAAAAAGAGCCCACAATGTGGGCAGTCCCCTAATGGAGTGTGCCGAGATGTGCTTCCGCACGGGAACCTTTGCATTTTCATAGGTGAGACGGATTGCATACACCACCAAGTGAGTCAGTCATTGTTTTGTCACTGCCTGCCCTCTGGTGGTAAATCCATAGCAGACAAAAAAAATTACGGAGCTGCGAAGTGTGCAGTCTTTTCCATATAACACCTCAAGGCCCTATAGAGGGGGGTGAAATTACTCCAGGATGATAGGTTGATTAATGTGAAAAGCTGACACAAACTTGGATAGGAAGGCCAGGTTCATCCTCAGTGTAAATTCCTGTTGCTTCCATAGAAGATCAGACAGACTTTATCCACAGACAAGGCAGGGATGAAACTGATTCTCCTTGCCAAAATTATTGCTAAAAGGAAAGAAACCTTAAGTGAGAGAAAGCAGAGCTCCATTGTGGAAATGGGCTCAAAGGGAGCTCCACTAAACCCCTGAAGGACCAGTTACAAGTCCCAGGCTGGAATTGTGACCTTCAATGGCGGTCTCAGCCACCTCGCTTCCCTTCAGGAAGTATTATTTAAGTGCCTGCTCCCTAAATCAATGTGTTGATCTATGAACTCTGTTCTATAATGATATATATTCTGCTTAGCTAACTCTCTAAGATAATATAGTAATGACTTACTGATTATAACCAGATCTTTGATTTTGTGTATAAAAGCCTCTGACTTTTAAAATGAAGGCAGAGCGACTTTGGAATCTTCTTGATTTACTGTTCCTCTTGTGGAAGATCAATCATCTTCAATCAGGTTGGAACGTTAGTTGCAATGCCTTTAATATGTGCAGCGTGGAGAGGAACAGTGAATAAAGAAGGTCACAAAGTCTCTCTGCCTTCATTTTAACAGTCAGAGCTTTTATACACAAAATCAAAGATCTGGTTATAATCAGAAAGTCATTACTATGTTATCTTAAAAGTTAGCTAAGCAGAATATATATCATTATAGGACAGAGTTCATAGATCAACACATTATTATTATTATTATTATTATTATTATTATTATTATTATTATTATTTCTTGGCAGATGCCCTTATCCAGGGCGACTTACAACATAAGTGCAAACAAAGTGCAAAAATACAGAGAAGTACAAGGCATCAATCATTACAAATTCAACTTTAGCTAAAACATAGCAATTCAAAATAATACATTTTACAAATTCCAATTTACAATTTACACAAGTACAGTAAGAGACTTCCTACATCCTGGACGGTGAAAGCTAAGTGCTGTCAAGATGTAGGGTTACAGACGAGGGCTACGGGAAAGGGAGCAAGGAGGAAAACAATCAAGAACGCGAGGAGCATAAAAAAGCTTAAGTGCAATCTAGCAGGGATAGAGGACTAATATTACAAGTGCTGTCGGAAGAGATGTGTCTTGAGTAAGCGCCGGAATGAGGTCAAGGACTCTGCTGTTTTGACTTCGGTGGGCAGGTCGTTCCACCACTTAGGGGCCAGGGATGAGAAGGAGCGGGCTCTGGAGGAAGGAGAGTGAAGAGGAGGCAGAGTTAGTCTTCTGGCACTGGAGGAGCGCAGTGGTCTGGAGGGGATTTATGGAGAGACGAGTGACTGAAGGTAGCTTGGTGCAGTGTGGTCAAGACAGTGGTAGGTGAGGGTCAAAGTCTTGAACTGAATGCGTGCCGCTATTGGGAGCCAGTGGAGAGAGCGCAGCAGTGGAGTAGCGTGTGCGAACCATGGCAGAGAGAATACCAGACGAGCCGCAGAGTTCTGGATGAGCTGGAGTGGGCGGGTAGTGGATGCAGGCAGGCCGGCCAGGAGGGAGTTGCAGTAGTCCAGGCGGGAGAGGATTAAACACATGGATTAGGGAGCAGGCACTTAAATCATCCTGTTTGACATTGTCTCCAAGATTCTCATCGTAAATTAGAACAGAAATCAAACTACCTTCTGGCTTGACCTTATCTTTCTTAAGTATACAAGAGAGAAAAACAGGTATTAGAAAAATAATTTCTAACTTTCCTTCCACGCTCTCCACGCTGCGTGTATTAAAGCCATTGCAACTAACGTTCCAACCTGATTGAACACTGTTCTTCTTCCACACTTCCCACTGAAGTCAAAACAGCAGAGTCCTTGACCTCCTTCCGGCACTTACTCAAAACATATCTTTTCAGACAGTACTTGTAATATTAGTCCTTTACTCTCCTGTAAGATAGTACTTTACAATGTTTTATCATACTTCTTGCGTTACTAGTACTCGTATTATTTTGATTTCCCCTATGCTCCCTTTCCCATGGCCCTTTACTGTGATCTAACATCTTGTCTGCACTTAGCTTTTACAATCCAGGATGTAAAACCTCCTTTATTGTATTCACTTGTGTAAATTGGAATTTGTAAAATGTATTATGCTTTGAATTGCACTGTATTTTGTAAATTTGAATTTGTAATGTTTTATGCCTTGTACTGAACTGTATTTTTGCACTTTGTATTATGCTTATATTTTTTAAGTCACCCTGGATAAGGGCATCTGCCAAGAAATAAATAAATAAACAAACAAACAAATAAATAAATAATAAGCTGAAAAACTGGTATAAGTGTTTTGTAGTAACTGTATAATGTTTTATATTAATACTAGCATTAGAAATAATAACATGTATACAGACTGAGCAAACTGGATCTATCAGCAAAGTCTGTTAGAAATTCCTCTCTATGATAAAAGGACCAAACAGTGGATAGAAGCCCGTAGTTGCTCATTTGTTAGGATGTTTGTGGACTTAATTGTTTTTCTGACTGGAGAGGTCACATCATAGTGATCGATTGACAGTTGTTAATGACGACCATGGGACTGGACTTCTCGGAGTACATCAAAGGAAGCCATCTGGTTTCTGCTTCCCACACCTTCCCCCAGGAAGACAGATTACGAACATTCCAAAACTACACTCTGTGTCGGTGCCTTCCAGGCCGGGCATGTTAAATATATATATTATCCTCTGTGCTTCAAAGACTTCAATTATTTACTGGGCTCTTTATAAGCTTAGGTGAACCCAATTGCCTTCAGAATTCACACTATAAGTTGACTGGAGTCCATCTGTGTCCAAATGATTTCAGATGAAACACACATGTCTCCGTAAGGTCCTACAGTTGGGTAGAGCATTCAAAGCAAAGATACTACCATGAAGACCAAGGAGCTTTTAAAACAACTTTTATAAAGTTGTGGAAAGGCACAGATCAGTGGAGGGGTATACAAAGACATTGAATAGCTCTTGGAGCACAGTCAAGTTGATCATTAAGAAGTTTAATACAGCAAATTCTTCTGTGACCCCAAAGCACATTAACATTTTTAATGTAATCCAGCTAGTTAGTTTTTCCTTTCATTTTTTAATGCTTCTCTCCTAATTTGAGCACACAAAACAAACACAAAAACAAATCAAATGTAAAATAATGTTATATTAATTTGATTTTACAAAGAAACAAAAAAACTTTGACCTACCCACAAATCACGAAGAACAAATCTTTATTCTGTTGCGGTTTAATTTATTGTTAGAAGCCACTTCCTACATTTATATCAAAACTTCATAATTTATGATTTGTGGGTGTATTGTTCTAAACACTCTCCTTTGAAATCAGATTATTATACATTATACTTTTTGCAGCCTCTTTTCATTATAAACTACAATAACCTTATGCCTGAGGGTATACCTTCTTCGCTGACATCAAAATTATAAGTTAAGTACATGGCTGAAATGTTACAGATGAATGACATGCATTTGGAACTGGTTCCATATTTTAAAATTAACTTTTCATAAATGTGTGTTCTAAATAATAAAATAATAAAAAAAGGATTTGTCAAAATATTTCATGAGGAAAGCTGCTTACATTACATAACTGGATAAACAAGATGCAAACCTTAAAGACTAGTTGGAAGTAACTTACCTGAGGGACAAGGACTCTCAGGTGGATTAAAATAATTAATCACCAACAAATAAAAATAGAAAATTAGATTAATAATTCTGAAATATTTACAGAACAAATGATATTTCTGAGATTTAATATATATTTTTTTATAAATATATACAGTACTGTGCAAATATTTTAGGCAGGTGTGAAAAAATGCTGTAAAGTAAGAATGTTTTCAAAAATAGACGTTAATAGATTATATTTATCAATTAACTAAATGCAAAGTGAACGAACAGAAGAAAAATCTACATCAAATCAATATTTGGTGTGACCACTGTAGCGTTATGTTGGGTGTATTTTGATAAGAGCATTTGGGCTCTGAGCTGAAGCACTGATCTAAAGAACTTTGTGGGGGGAGAGGTCTTATCAGATTTCCTTAGCTCATCAGCTTGGAACTGGTTTGCATCAAAGTGACAGTTTTGGGGAGGATGGCACCGAGAAGAGGCCAAATAGTTTGGAATTCTGCTATGAGAAGTCTGGAGAAAGGGGCCTGTAGGTGATAAAAACTCTTTGAAGTGGACGAGAGCCGAAATCCCGACATAGAGCTGCAAACCTGATCAGTGGAGTTTTACAGCTGGACAATTGAAGTCGAGTGTATACGAGAGTGTCAGTCATTTAAATAGCTATTTGAGTCTTAAGAAACTTGACCCTTGGAACAAAAAGGGCCCTGCTTTCCTCAAAGACTTCATCTTCAAGTAACTACGGTGGAACCCCTGCTTACAAAGAAGATTTTGTGCACAACCTTGGAGCCTTCAAACCAGTGGAAAATCTGTTTGGAAACGACTCTACTTTCGCGAAACCCCAACTTCCAGGTGCATCGACTGAGTGGAAGTTCTTGGACAAAGCCGAACCGGACTGCCTTTGTTCCAAACCACACGGACCTCGTGCCGTGTGCTGTTATCTGAGCCCGAAGCCAGAGAGGCCTCTCTGCGACGAAGGTCAGATAAGTTTAACAGTTTGGAGTTCATGATTCATGACATTTGAGAAATCAATTAGAAATGTTAATCTGTGATTCATAACTCTAGAATGTGTAATATCATTTAGTTTTCTTAAATATAAATGTGTGTTGCATTAAACTGTTTTGTTGATAATTTTAGAAACAAAGTCTGTCAACGCCGAGAAATATCTTCTCATTCCTGTTTAACTGTTTAGTCTGAAATTGACACAAGTTAATAGACATTAGATTATTGGTGGCCCTGCCTATCCTTAATCATTGAATAATAATCAGTTAAGGGAAATTGTGGTAACAAGTAATGATAGGATCTTTCTCGGCACCTAAACGTAAATGAGACTGATATATATATAACGAGAAGTTACCTGACATAAAAACTAACCTGCGTAGTTATTTAATGTCTGACTAATAATACTAACGAGAGACTCACCTTCGTCTTACTAACCGGTATTGTAGTCAATGTGTTTATAACCTTTTTTGTTTAACGATTTGTGTTATCATATGCGATCCCATGGTCTTTGATTTGGTCACAGAAGTGATTTGTCTTTGATTTGTTGATTTTTAATTGAATTTAGTTGAATTTTAATTAGTTTTTCCCTTTTGTATAATTAGTGTAGTGCTACATTTAGTCTTTGTTTTGAATAAATTTGACAATTTATATCTTTGGAATTGGTGTCTGCGTCCAATTATTACAGAAATTGAGTTCTACAAGATTCCAGGATTCATGATAAGGTGATACTATAAATTCACTTCTTTAATTGAAATGTATAAGTGTACCTTATGCTACACCACCCTTTGCCTTCAAAGGGAGGAGATGAGGAGGTTGGAGAGGTGAATGTTGAAGGAGGATGGTAGGTGAGGACAGCGAGGAGAGGGAGGAGAGAAGAAAGTCGAGTTCATCCAGGAAGGAGGCAAGTGGACTGGGAGGATGGTAGAGACCTAGAAGGAAGAGGTGAGAGGGAGAGGTGATTTCCACTGCATGGAATTCAAAGCTGTTGGTCATGACAGAGGAGAGAAAGGAGGGGGACAGAGAACAGGAGAGAAGGGGAGAGCAGGAGCCCTGTTCCTCCTCCCAGCCTGGTAAGATGGGGGGAGTGGGACAGGACAAACAGAGAGGATAGGGCAGCAGGGGTGGTTGAGTTTTCAGGGGAGATCCATGTCTCAGTGAGAGCGAGGAAATCCAGAGAGTGGTGGGAGGCAAAAGCAGAGATGAAGTCGGCCTTGTTGGAACTGAGTGGCAGTTCCACAGGCCTCCAGAGAGTGGAGTAGAGGGGAGGGAGGAGGAGGGGAGAGGCAGAGAGATGAGGTTAGAGGGATTATGGAGGCAGTGACATGCAGGTGCACGGCAAGAGGAAGGAGAGAGCAGGACAGGAATTGAAGAGATCGTCATGGCTTCTTGCTGCTGCTGTGCGGTGTCTCCTCTCAGTCTTCTCCTCGCTGGAGTCCCATAGCTAGAGTCCCTGCCCTTTGTAAAAGTGGCCCTTGTTGGTCCCACAGCTAGCGTCCTTGCCCTTTGTAAGCATGACCCTTTGTAAGGGGTGCACTGAGGCTGCTGGCACTGACTGCTGGCACCAGGGGGCTGTTAAATACTCCACCTGTAGCTAATTAGGACAATACACACCTGCGTTGCATGGAATAACACAAGGCTGTCGTGATGGCACAATCCCTCCCAGGCAGGACTGAAAATAGTACTAATAGTAGTAAAATTAATGGCCGCTTTGAATGTCGATACAGACAAAGACCATGCCAGACACACGCAGTTACAATGATCAATAGCTCGCAACAATACTAAATAATAACGGCCTACTATGTAACCTCTTCTGATTTACAGAAACTGCGTGTCAATCTAAGGACAAAGTGCGTTAAGTCAGTTGCTAAACAGAAGTCAGTCTGTCTTAGCATTGCTCATTTTGTTTTAAGTTTGCCTTAATTGAAGTTAGCATTGTCTGTAGTTTGCCTAAATTGAAGTCAGTTCAGTTCAACTGCTGAGTTGGTGAAAGTAAACAAGTTGTAGAAGGGAGATTTTGTCAAGGACTAAAAAGAATTCTGTTGCTGTTCTGCACTGTTTGTCGGTCACAAAAGTTAAGCTGTTGACTAGGCAACAGGAACAAAGAGACAAAAAAAAAAAAAAAAAACACTAACATTTAGAAGCATGTGGCCACAACAGTGTCAGGTTTGCCGAATTATTGCCTTCCTGGATGAACTCATCCAAGAAGGTTTAATTTGTGAACGTTGTCGGCAGGTTGAAATCCTAGAGATAAAGGTTTGTGATCTTGAGGCTCAGCTTGTTGATCTGCGCTGTATTAGGGATATAGAAGAATTGGTCAATCAGCCCATGAGAGAGATGGTGTGCACGTCAAACCCTAGGAGAGTTGAGACCTCAGAGCAGGACAGCGTAGAGAATTGCTGGGTTACAGTAGGTCGTAACCGCAGTAAAGGTTGCGCACAACCCCTAGAGACACCCAAAGAGCTAGAACTGCCCAACAGGTTCCAACTGCTGGACACCGAGTTGGACATTGACAGCTCAAAGGGTGATGGGGGGGCAGTTGAGCACCAAAGCACCATGGTGCCCACTCCCCCCCAGAAGAGGGAGGTAGTTATAGTAGGAGATTCAATCCTTAGGGGCGTAGATCACACAGTGTGTTCTAGTGATAAGGAGACCCGCATGGTATCTTGCCTGCCTGGTGCTCAGGTTGCAGATCTCCCTAAACTAGTAGACAGGCTGCTGGCCAAAGCCGGGGGAATCCACTGGTCGTGGTCCACATTGGAACCAATGACACAGGAGATGGTAGGGCAGAGGTTCTGCAAGACTAATTTAAAGAGTTAGCAACAAAACTAAAGAGCAGAACCTCCACGGTAGTTTTCTCCGAAATACTTCGGGTACCACGTGCATAGCCAGGGAGACAGGCAGATATTAGAAAGTTGAAGACATGGTTGAAATCATGGTGTAGGGAAGAGGGGTTTAAGTTTATGGAGCATTGGTCTTTCTTCTGTGATAGGTGGGACCTGTACAAACCGGAAGGTCTACATCTAAACAGAACGGGGGCTAATGTATTGGGAGAGCATATGTGCAGAGAAATTGAGAATCATTTAAACTAGGGACCAGGGGGGCAGGGAGCTCTGACAATGGGAGATGTAAGGAAATAAAACAAAGGGAACCTGCTAGTAGGAAAGTCCTGAAATGTTTGTACCTCAATGCCAGGAGTATAAGGAACAAGATGTTGGACTTGGAAGCCACAGTGCTGGCATGTGATTATAATGTTGTAGGAGTGACAGAAACATGGCTTACAGAAAACAATGGGGATGAATACAAGTTGGAAGGATACACACAGTTTAGGAGAGACAAGCAAAATCTCAGATATTCAGCAAGATGTTGCATTGTACAGTGTAATCAGGACTGCATGTAGTGCATGTGGCTGTTATAATGGGGGATTTCAATTTCCCAAACATAGACTGGGAATGCCCAGTTGGGACTACAGAAGCAGAAATAGAAATGGTTGAGATGGTAAATGACTGCTTTCTAACTCAATTTGTCAGGGAACCAACCATGGAGAGTGCATGCATTGACTTGATCTTTTCAAATGACCAGGATACAGTCAGAGGGACAGTAGTTAGAGAACCAATGGCAAATTGTGATCACAATATGGTTAGCTTTGAGGCATTCTACCGAAAAACAAGGACCAAGTCTAAAACAACGGTCTACAATTTTAGAAAAGCAAACCTTGAAGGTATGAGGCGGCACTTAGAAAAAGTAGACTGGAGCACACTGAATACAGATTCAGTTGAAAATGGATGGTTATATTTTAAGAATATACTAATTGAGGCTCAGGAGCAATTTGTACCAAAACTTAGCAAATTGAGGACCAAAAAACAGTGGTCAAAATGGTTTAATAGAGGTATGCAAAAAAATATCAAGAGGAAGAAGATGTTGTATAGCACATACAAAAGGGACGGAGATTAATCAAAATACATAGAATATGTTGACCTGCAAAGAGATCTTAAGAAAGGGATCAGGAAAGCAAAGAGGGAAATAGAAAGAAACATAGCTCTTGGAGCTAAAACTAATGCAAAGAGCTTTTACTATGACTTTTTCAATACTATGACAGCAAGAGGTCAATAAAGGAGGAAGTGAAACAGATAAAGGGCAAAAATTGAAGTATCTTGGAAAACAAACAAGATGTGGCAAATGTTCTAAATGAGTATTTCACAGAGGTTTTTACAAATGAAAAGACAGATAACATGCCACAGGTTAACAATAAGTCCAGGCAAATCCTAAGAGAGATCAGGATAAATGAGGAGGAGGTACTAAAGGGACTAGCATAATTTAAACCAAACAAATCACCTGGGCCAGATGGTATATTTGCAACAGTACTTAAAGAAATTAGGGAAATTATTTATAGGCCGCTAACTCAAATATTCCAAATGACTCTTAGAACAGGGGATGTGCCAACTGACTGGAAGACAGCAAATGTCATACCAATCCACAAGAAAGGGGACAAAACTGAGCCAGGAAATTACAGACCAATCAGTCTCACCTGCATCACTTGTAAAATGTTGGAAAAAATGATTAGACAGAAAATAGAGGAGCATCTCAATGAAAACCATATTCTTGGAGATAGTCAACATGGGTTTAGATGAGGCAGATTGTGTATTACTAATTTATTAGAATTTTTTGAACATGCAACTGCAGCTGTGGATCATGTGAAAGCATATGATATGATATACTTTGATTTTCAATAAGCTTTTGATAAGGTTCCACACCAAAGACTGATCCTCAAATTGGAGGCTGTAGGCATTCAGGGTAATGTAAGTAGATGGATTATGAACTGGTTGATGTATAGGAAACAGAGGGTGTCAATTAGAGGAGTTGCTTCTAACTGGAGTGAGGTTGTTAGTCCACAGGGATCAGTACTAGGGCCTTTGCTTTTTCTAATCTATATTAATGATCTGGACTCTGGGATAGTTAGCAAACTTGACAAATTTGCAGATGATACTAAAATAGGTGGCTCAGCAGATACAATCTCGGCATCACAGGCTATTCAAAGGGATTTAGATAATATTCAGTTGTGGGCCGACACCTGGCAGATGAAATTCAATGTGGACAAGTGCAAGGTAATACATGCAGGTAACAAAAATGTCCACTATAATTACACTAGGGAGGAATAGAACTAGATGAAGTATCGCATGAGAAAGACCTAGGAGTCTATGTGGACTCCTCACTTTCCCCATCCAAACAATGTGGTGATGCAATAAAAAAGGCAAAAAAAATGTTAGGGTATATTTTCAAAAGTGTAGAATTTAAAACAAGGGCAGTAATGTTAAGACTGTACAATGCACTAGTTAGACCTCATCTGGAATACTGTGTACAGTTCTGGGCTCCACACTTCAAGAAAGATATCGCTGCTCTAGAGGCAGTTCAGAGGAGAGCAACCAGACTTATTCCAGGTCTGAAGGGACTGTCCTTCTCGGAGAGACTGAGGGAACTGAACCTTTTCACCCTGGAACAGAGGAGACTATGTGGGGACTTGATCCAAGTCTTCAAAATCATGAAGGGCATCGACCACATCAAAGAAGAGGAGCTTTTCCAGATCAGCAGGGACACATGGACCCGGGGACACAAATGGAAATTGGGCTTAAAGGCATTCCAAATGGAAAACAGGAGACACTTCTTCACACAGAGAGTTCTCACAATCTGGAACAAACTCCCCAGCAATGTGGTAGATGCTGAAAATTTGGGAACATTTAAAAATAGGCTGGATAGGATCCTTGGATCACTCAGTTATTAATGGACACCAAACGAGCACGATGGGTCGAATGGCCTCCTCTCATTTGTAAACTTTCTTATGTTCTTATGTTCTTAATTTATTAACAAACAGTCACTGTCATTACTACAATACAGAATTATGCCATTGGGATCTTTCAAAACCAGCAGGGAACAATCAATCTGTTTCATGCAGATGTCTCACACAGGTGGCAGTTTCATTAGATAGAATACATATAAATATATTTCCCTTAGAAATAACATGCAGCGGCAAGCAGGAAAAATATAATACATTGAAATAATGGAATAAAAGAACCGAGACCAAGTTGTTAGTGGGGGAGTCCATGTTTTTTGTTAATGTGGTTTTGTCTTCATGTGCTTAGGAATTCTTGAATCACATTAAACCATCAGCTGGTTATAAACTCTAGGTTTGGATTAAGCATGGTGCCTTTTCAAATGTATAGTCAATATTTATTCACCTGGCTTCTTTAAATCTATCTGTTGTATTAATTGTATTAAATATTAGATTTTCAACAACAGCATTGGATGTCTTCATGGCTTTTCCCTTCCTTTATGTATATACATGTTTTATATATTACTTATGTTGTGGGAATATAATAAAAGTGACAAAAATAGTTGCCCACTGTACATGACCCATTTAAAGTCATTATTTGTTTCTACATTTATTTGAGTTTGAATTGAATGATATACCTTTCTATTGAGAACAAAAGTGAAACAATTTCCAAAACACAACAATTTCATTATCTTGGATTAAATAAAAAACTTAAAATAACATAATCTATTGATACAGCTTCTATTACTGTTATTATAAAGATCATGTTAATTTTGTACCTTATTAAATCATTGCTGCACACGCAATTTTATAATAGTGCCCTTGGATGATTTTTGCTAATCCCTGAAAGCCCAGAAGTTGATGATGTAATAGTCTGCTGTTTTCAACAAATAAAAGCCATTTGCAAATCACATAATATGAAATTGACTAACTCCTATGGACATTATGGGCTTGTAGAAATGCTGCCAGCTAATTTTGAATTTGTATTTCTAGAAATCTCTTAATCTTTTTTTTTTCTTGGCTATTGTTTGTATTTTTCATCAACATGTAACCTTTAATTCGAGGCTAAACCAGCTCAAACTAAAATCCCACTGAAATCAAGAATTGCTGAGTGCACCTCTGACATCACATTAAGCAGATGGCATAGACAGGAAATACACTGGATTGTGTACTGCAATGTTTGTTTGTTTTTAAAATATGTAAAACACCATTTGTGTTCTTGATATAGAGAACCATAATACTTACTCATCATAAAGTTGTTATCCCGTAACTCTTAGTCAAGAAACCCTCTATTCAGGTGTTTCCCAGTGCTGGTTCTCAGGCTTCATTGAGATGATGATGAATTGTGTTGCCAAAGAACATATATGGAATAAATAGTCTTGGGGGGCAATTAGGGTCTTCTGTTTTATTTTAGTGAACAGTAGTGCCAATTAATGTAGTGATTATGCCACTTCTGTTTACGGTGAGAAATGTATAGTTTTACACACCACTTTCCCCTACAGTGGGTATGACACTGACCAGGACAAAGGTAGGTTACACAAAAAAACTATTTATGTCACTGGTTGCCGTTACAGGAGATGAGCAACAACAGTATTTTTCAACTAATTAAACATGGTTCAATGAAAGGAAGAAGTGGAAAAAAACATATGAGTCATTTCCAGCTAATCAGAGAGGCACAGGATGAAACAATCACAATGACATACTAATTGGATAGGATTTTTCATATATTGATATTATAAAAGCACTTCTTAAGTCACAGACAGCCACAGTTTAAGAACCTCTCCATCCTAGGGCCGGATTAAATCAAAACTTTGACCCACCCACTAATAGAAAGCTACAGAACTGTACTCAGTTGCAGCTTCATTTTTAGTATGATGAAACTTTCTTCTAATCAAATGTAACTACTATGATGTACAGATTTGTAGTTTGCTATTAGCGGGGGTGGTCAAAGTTTTCATTTAATCAGGCCCCTAGTCTATATTTAGTTCTATCTTCTCCATTGGGCAAATAGTGATTGAATTGAAAAATAAATTAATATATATTTATATATAGGTCTATGTATATATTTCCAGTAGTAGTAAATCAACAAAAATCAATAAACACAACTTATGATTAATTATTAATTTGAAAATGAATGTTTATTGGTATGTTTATTTTGCATCTTTATATGTCTCCTCATGCATTATTACACTTTTTTCCTTTCATACACCTTAATTAACTATTTAAGCAAAGCATTGCCACTTTTCCCTTCCAAAAATAAATGAGTAATTTCAAACAATATACAAATGTTTTAATTTATTTAATGAGATAACAAAACTAAAAATATTTATTTTATCCAAATTATAATTTTGTTATTCAGAATTATTAAAAAATTAAAATATCAAATTATTGCATTCTTTCAAGTTAAGGAAACAGTTTGAAAATATAACTAATAAGCATTACATGAACCTTGGTGCAACACAATTACTACCTGTGTACATCCAACAGTCTACCTCAATATTCAGTATACTCAATAAGAGTATTGAAACGTGTAGCACCTTCACATTCTTTCACCACACTTTTTAAAGAAGCAAGAAATAAGACCTCCAGAGCTTTTCCTGCAGACCAAGCTTCCACCAGCCTTTTTCACAACTCATTGTCAGGCATTCAGGAAAACTGATACATTGACACATTCAATATTAATAATTGCATTAACTACATAGATAAGTGTAAACTGAGTGAACCTACATTTATGATTGATACAATCTAACAAGATATAATCCCTTTTATTTACTGTTTGAGTTTGATGGGCATTCTACATGTTAATTATTACTATTATTACTAAAATACATTCACTCTTCTGCTGTGAGCTATTTTGTAGCTAAATTTAACGTGAGTTAATTAGATTGCCTATAGTCCCTACCCATACATAAGCCAACCAACCAACCAATTTGTATTGGAATTGCAACACTATATAATTAACCTAATATAATATAATGATTTTGTTTGCTACAATAATACAAATGAAAGTAAATATTTGTGTCAGACTAACAATATTAAAATTGAGATGAATCTTCATGTTAATTTGTTATTGTAGACACAAACACTCTCACCTTAGTACATCAGGGATATATAGTTTAGTTATTATTAATTGTTTTTGTCTGTATCTAGCTTATTCTTATAAACTCTACTGACTACAAGATCTTCCTACTTCTGTAAACTGCATTTGCCCCTTCATGGTCACCAACACTACAAATCTACAATAAACCATTGGTCATACAAACTGGTTTCAATGCTCAGTTTATATTGCCTTGTGTCTTAATGTGATGATAATATTCTTGAAGCAATTGAAACTAATAATGGTTTACACTTCTTTGCAGCCCAGCCTTCCTACTGGAAATGAATATGGTTCCATGCTGGTAAGACCTCTCTTTCTTTCAAAATATGATATACATTTCCCATTATATTTATATAAGGAAACAATACTCTGGAAAATATATTACAGAGTTACACATCTTATGCCATGTGCGAAAGATTTAACTTGCAATTACAGAAAAACATCCCCTGGCTTAACTGTGATAAAGGACAATCAGAATGTCCTCAAAATGACTGCTGACTTCACCTGACAAGCTTAATAGGCTAACGGACAAGCTATTGAAGGCCTGAAAGACCGGGCTCATGTTGAAAGATTCCCCCCTGGCCTGACAAGATGTCTGCTTCATGGCGATCATTTGTATCATGAATGAAAAAGGCAAATGAATCCCAGCAGATTCCCATCCTTACACTCTAGGAGGGTAGATGTCAATTTGGCAATCATTAAGAATGAATGGAAATAGTTCAAATGAACACACATATGAATGCTGCTTCAACTATTGGATTTACATCAATATAGTACAGTATACCTTTTTTTAAGGTTAATCATCAGCCCTCCTTCAGATGTTTTATCTAACACACTATTTATTTAAACCTGCAAATTAAGAACAAGATAAGTAAAATAAACGTTGAAAGTAGTTGCAGTTGCAGTTAAATATATTCCCTTAATTTGAAAACCATCAATCAATTAATCAATTTTTATTTGTATAGCGCCCTTCGCAGGGTAGTCACAGAGCGCTTTACAGACTGGTAAACATACAACAAACGTACAGCAAAATAAAAAACATAAATACAATAACATCAAATATAGACCTGTAAACATTTTACATGATCTAGAATAAAGTGAGTGAACATGTAAGTAAATAAACCATTTAGGCATGGAGGAGAGAAAAACAAAAAAACTCCTATGGATGGCATGTAGGCCAAAATGAATCTCTGGGGGTCCACGGCTTAGGGCCTAGGCCTAATGGTTGCCTCCCCTCCAGGCAGTATAGTTATTACAGCAGCAAGGAGATCAGAAAGTTCTTGATCGGTGCTGCTGGGTGTGCTCTTCCCTCTGGAGGAGGCCTCAACCCATCAACAGGCTTTGGGTTGCGATGGCTTGTCAAACCTTGGGTGTGGATGCCCCTTTGACCCTCCATGGTGAGGTGCTTCTGGGATGGGTTGTGCCTCATCAGACTTCCATGGTGGGGGACGAGGTGCCTCATTGGACCCTCAGAGGAGGCTGTTGCTGGAAGACAAGAGTGCAGTCATGCTCAGATACTGGTCATGCAGTGCAGGACATTTCCAAAGACAGTTGTGCAATTGGATGTCCATGGCACACCGGCGGCACTATGGGCTAGAAAAACAGAGACTAAACAGATGAGACTTCAGCCGTGATTTAAAGGCTAAGACAGAGGGGGCATCTCTCAAATTGGCTGGAAGATCGTTCCACAGCTTCAGGGCCCTATAACTGAATGCTCTACCATCTGCGCTTTTCTTGTGTATTTTAGGGAGCGCTAAGTAACCGGCTTCCTGTGATCTCAGTGGCCGACCTGGAGTGTATTCGATAAGGAGATCTTTTAGGTAGGGAGGTGTCAGTCCCTTTAGTGCTTTAAATGTTAATAAGAGCACTTTAAAGTCTATCCTGTAGTGCACGGGTAGCCAGTGAAGAGAAGCCAATACTGGAGTGATGTGTTTTTGTTTTTGTTAGGATTCTTGCAGCAGCATTTTGGACTGAAGTGCAGAAATAGCTCTGTTTGTGCTGCCTGACAGAATGGCATTACAGTAATCCAATCTAGATGTAACAAATGCGTGTATCAATTTCTCAGTGTCCTGTAAGGAGAGGAATTGTCTTAGTCTAGCAATGTTTCTAAGCTGGAGGAAGGAAGATCTTGACACATTCAAAAGATAGATTATGATCACAGATGACACCCAGGTTTCATGCCATCTCCTTAGGGGAGATATTAAAGTTATCATTACTCAGTTTTGTTAGTGCATGATGAACAGTTCGATTTTTGTCTCCTAAAATTATGACTTCTGTTTTGTCAGAATTAAGCATAAGAATTTTTTTTCATCCATGTTTTAATCTCAGACAGACAGCACATTAGTTTTTCTAGGTCTATGGTGTTGTTAGGATTTACTGACAGATATATTATTGTTTTTTTATTATTATTTCTTGGCAGATGCCCTTATCCAGGGCGACTTACAACATAAGTGCAAACAAAGTGCAAAAATACAGAGTGCTATCTAGCAGGGATAGAGGACTAATATTACAAGTAGTTTTTACGACTTTGTTGGACAATGATTACACAAGTAAAAAACGTGATTATTAATGGAGTGGTAATTCAATGTTTGCATACACCCTTTCTTAATTCTGGAATCATTTGATTTTTCATTAGACAGATACAGTGTTCAACAATATTGCTAACAATAATTGATAAATTAGTATAGTTTAATAAACATTGTTATTATGTTAATAACAGAGTAACATGGTTTCAAATGAAGGGTATGAACACTTTTAACCATAGCTGTATATCAAGGTCATACAATTGCTTCCTAGCAAGCATAAATGGTAATGCTCTATATTGGATATGTGATAATAAAGCAAAGTAAGTACTAGACAATGCAATCTTGAAATAACCCAGTTAATTTTCTATTTTTGTAGTTTATCTGATAAATAACTATTTTCTAAATAACTATTATCATGCTATTTCCTGCAACTCTTCACAACCCAATACTTTTTTAAGGCTGTAGCATAAGGTACACTTATAAATTTCAATTAAAGAAGTGAATTTATAGTATCACCTTATCACGAATCCTGGAATCTTGTAGAACTCAATTTCTGTAATAATTGGACGCAGACACCAATTCCAAAGATATAAATTGTCAAATTTATTCAAAAACAAAGACTAAATGTAGCACTACACTTATTATACAAAAGGGAAAAACTAATTAAAATTAAACTCTAGATCAACAAATCAAAGACAAATCACTTCCGTGACCAAATCAAAGACCATGGGATCGCATATGATAACACAAATTGTTAAACAAAAAAGGTTATAAACACATTGACTACAATACCAGTTAGTAAGACGAAGGTGAGTCTATCGTTAGTATTATTAGTCAGACATTAAATAACTACGCAGGTTAGTATTTATGTCAGGTAACTTCTCGTTATATATATATCAGTCTCATTTACGTTTAGGAGCCGAGAAAGATCCTATCATTACTTGTTACCACAATTTCCCTTAACTGATTATTATTCAATGATTAAGGATAGGCAGGGCCACCTATAATCTGGTGTCTATTAACTTGTGTCAATTTCAGACTAAACAGTTAAACAGGAATGAGAAGATATTTCTCGGCGTTGACAGATTTTATTTCTAAAATTATCAATAAAACAGTTTAATGCAACACACATTTATATTTAAGAAAACTAAATGATATTACACATTCTAGAGTTATGAATCACAGATTAACATTTCTAATTGATTTCTCAAATGTCATGAATCACAAACTCCAAACTGTTAAACTTACCTGAACTTTGACGCAGAGAGGCCTCTCTGGCTTCGGGCTCAGATAACAGCACACCGCACGAGGTCCGTGTGGTTTGGAACAAAGGCCGTCCGGTTCGGCTTTGTCCAAGAACGTCCACTCAGATGCACCTGGAAGTTGGGGTTTCGCGAAAGTAGAGTCGTTTCCAAACAGATTTTCCACTGGTTTGAAGGCTCCAAGGTTGTGCACAAAATCTTCTTGGCAAGCAGGGTCTCTCACTGTACTTATTTGAAGACAAAGTCTTTGAGGAAAGCAGGGCCCTGTTTGGTTCCAAGGGTCGAGTTTCTTAAGACTCAAATAGCTATTTAAATGACTGACACTTTCGTATACAGTCGACTTAGTCAATTGTCCAGCTGTAAAACTCCACTGATCAGGTGGGAACAGGCGGGCAGCGCAGTCTGTAAAGTTCTTTATTTAATAAAGTCCTTTAAAAGAATTCTTCGTATGGCTCAATCTCCTTCTCCCAGTTTAACTCTTCTGTTGCCGGCAAAGACTTGGTTGGTTTCTGGTTCCGGTTCGGGCAACAGAGCTACAGGTTGAGCTGTGGCAGTGAGTTTCTGGTTCAGGTGAGAGAGAGAGAGAGAGAGAGAGAGAGAGAGAGAGAGAGAGAGAGAGAGAGAGAGAGACCGTGCGCTGTTCTTTATACGCCTGTCAGATCAATAGGTGATTGGTTCTTCAGCTTTTGAGATTGGATTTTGGTTTCAGCCCCCAGTGTCCTATTGGAGGGGGGCTTGATTTATGACTGATGTCAATCCATGCCATCTTTTGGAAATGCCGGTTGGCCCAGGTTCATAGCTCTGTGTCGGGATTTCGGCTCTCATCCATTTCAAAGAGTTTTTATTACCTACAGGCCCCCTTCCCCAGACATCTCACAGCAGGATTCCAAACTATTTGGCCTATTCTCGGTGCCATCCTCCCAGACTGTCACTTTGATGTAAACCAGTCCCATGCTTTAAGGAAATCTGATAACTTTGGGGGGAGAGGTCTTCTTTGGATCAGTGCTTCAGCTCAGAGCTAAAATGCTCTTATCAAAATAACCCATCATAACGCTACAAGGCAAAGAAGTGGAATGCTCTGCAATGGCCAAGTCAATCACCTGACTTGAATCCAATTGAGCAGCATTTCACTTGCTGAAGGCAAAACACCCCAAGAACAAGCAGGAACTAAAGACAGCTGCAGTGCAGGCCTGGCAGAGCATCACCAGGGAAGAAACCCAACATCTGGTGATGTCTATGGATTCCAGACTTCAGGCAGTCATTGACTGCAAAGGATGAGGAGAAACTCACAATTTAATTCATGATTATGTTAGTTTGTCCAAATACCTTTGAGTCCCTAAACTTGGGGGGATCACATACACTCACCTAAAGGATTATTAGGAACACCTGTTCAATTTCTCATTAATGCAATTTTCTAATCAACCAATCACATGGCAGTTGCTTCAATGCATTTAGGGGTGTGGTCCTGGTCAAGACAATCTCCTGAACTCCAAACTGAATGTCTGAATGGGAAAGAAAGGTGATTTAAGCAATTTTGAGCGTGGCATGGTTGTTGGTGCCAGACGGGCTGGTCTGAGTATTTCACAATCTGCTTAGTTACTGGGATTTTCACGCACAACCATTTCTAGGGTTTACAAAGAATGGTGTGAAAAGGGAAAAACATCCAGTATGCGGCAGTCCTGTGGGCGAAAATGCCTTGTTGATGCTAGAGGTCAGAGGAGAATGGGCCGACTGATTCAAGCTGATAGAAGAGCAACTTTGACTGAAATAACCACTCGTTACAACCGAGGTATGCAGCAAAGCATTTGTGAAGCCACAACACGTACAACCTTGAGGCGGATGGGCTACAACAGCAGAAGACCCCACCGGGTGCCACTCATCTCCACTACAAATAGGAAAAAGAGGCTACAATTTGCACAAGCTCACCAAAATTGGACAGTTGAAGACTGGAAAAATGTTGCCTGGTCTGATGAGTCTCGATTTCTGTTGAGACATTCAGATGGTAGAGTCAGAATTTGGCGTAAACAGAATGAGAACATGGATCCATCATGCCTTGTTACCACTGTGCAGGCTGCTGGTGGTGGTGTAATGGTGTGGGGGATGTTTTCTTGGCACACTTTAGGCCCCTTAGTGCCAATTGGGCATCGTTTAAATGCCACGGCCTACCTGAGCATTGTTTCTGACCATGTCCATCCCTTTATGACCACCATGTACCCATCCTCTGATGGCTACTTCCAGCAGGATAATGCACCATGTCACAAAGGTCAAATCATTTCAAATTGGTTTCTTGAACATGACAATGAGTTCACTGTACTAAACTGGCCCCCACAGTCACCAGATCTCAACCCAATAGAGCATCTTTGGGATGTGGTGGAACGGGAGCTTCGTGCCCTGGATGTGCATCCCACAAATCTCCATCAACTGCAAGATGCTGTCCTATCAATATGGGCCAACATTTCTAAAGAATGCTTTCAGCACCTTGTTGAATCAATGCCACGTAGAATTAGGCGAAAGGGGGTCAAACACAGTATTAGTATGGTGTTCCTAATAATCCTTTAGGTGAGTGTATACAAATGTGTGTAATTCCTACACCGTTCACACAATTTGGATGTAGCTACCCTCAAATTAAAGATGAAAGTCTACACTTAAAGAGCATTTTGATTGTTTCCTTTCAAATCCACTGTGGTGGCATACAGAGCCAAAATGATGAAAATTTTGTCCTTGTCCACATATTTATGGACCTAACTGTACTGGTCTATAATTGGGGAATATCGTCATATAAATAATGGCCAAGGAGAGACAGGCAGGAGACACCAGCAGAGAGAGTAAAAATGATTTTATCTATCATAACTCTAAAATCACATTACAATTTAATGTACTCTCTGATTAATAAAAAAGTGTTTACAGACTTGTTTTTGTCCTTCCCCTAGAACTTCTTTCTGAAGTAGGATATTTGTATTAAAACACACATTTGCTTTAACACATAATTAATAATTTTGTTTTGTATTTTGAACCATAATCGATACATTTAGAATGGTCCTAAATATAGATACATTTATTCTCTTTTCATATTTTACACCAGAACATTAATATACTGAACAAATTAAGGAGCTGGACGTTGTGTTTCTATCTTTTTTCCAAAAACCAACTCCTAAGTACACCCAATAAAATTAGACGTAAGATAGCATTAATAGAATCGTATGGCCTCTCAAAGGCAAAGCTTAATACCAGATTATTTCAAACAGCTGTCACATAAGATGGATGCTTGATAAATATTAAATCTTTTTTCTCTTCTTTTTCAAAAAAGAAAGTTTTGTGTATGCTATATTTAGAAACAATTAAAATTCTTCCATACTGCATATGCTTTCCCTTCCCCATCTGCTTTATTTACCATTGTGGTTTTTACCAAAAGGCTCATATTTGTTCTGTTGTGCTTGATAAACAGACAAATTGGAGGATTATGTGCCTATCTTAATTAACCTGAATATCTTGTCAGCAGTGCAAACCATACCACAATGTAATGTTGTTTTTAGACAGCTATAAGATGCTGTACATTTTATAATCTTAATAATGAATTAAAACATTCTTAAACATGTTTCTTACTGCAATACCCACCTCAAATATGTATGTGTTAAACTTAATTTAGTTTTTCTTAAAAAAAAAAAAAAAAAAAAACATAATTTCCTCACAGTTTTTGCCATAATTGGGAATAGCCAATTTGTGAATGTCTTCATTCCATCTATCACACCAATCAGAGGATTTGATGCAGGTGGAAGACATAACAACCTAAACCTGCAAGCACTTGAAGCTTGGAGTCACTTGTATGTGGAGAACCAGTGCTTTTATCGAATGCACCACTTTACTTGTATTGTCTTTTAGGTGCATACATAAACATTGATTTGCAATTGATTAGCACTAACTTATTCACCATTTGTGGGTACCTTATTATTCTTATACTCATTCACATTACAAATAAACAATAAGCACCTTGTTTCTTTAAAGCTGATGTCTATAATTAAGTGTTACCGTATTGATATTGATACTGTCAAAGCAAACAACTGAAGTGGCATTTCCACTTAGTAAGAATACCTGTCAAAGGTTCCTGCTCTGAAAGTGGTATCAGAAGAGCCTATTTATTGACAAATTTAAGAAATTCAGAGTAGGGCCTGATGCCATGGAAACATGTGAAAAGCATGTCACAGCACATTGTACTTTTTGGGGTGGGTTGTCAAGGCAGCCAAGAGTAAACACTGGATTGAGCACCACTTACAGAATATTGAAACAGCTATTAAGTTGTTTGCAACTTCAAAAATGATGGCCAGCAGTTATCTTTTGAGTCAAGGACACTACCCAAAAGTGTTATTTTTGGGTGAGGGGCAGGGAAAACAGACAGCATGCCTCTGGCCTACTCCTGGTTTGAGTTGATCCCAGTAGAGCGGATGCTGTGTCCGATAACTGGTCAGTTTTGTGCCTTTTTTCCAATAGAGCTTGGTCCATTGGCCCTTGTTATTGGTCTGTTATTGAGGGTGTTCGGGTGTCCCTGTTAGCTCCTTGCCCCTCCTCCTTCAGTATTATCTTATCATTATTTGTTGAGTTGAGGCTTTTTCCCTTAGCAGGCTATGGCCTCGGGGCAGACTCCCTTACCAGCTGGTTGATGGTCTCCCTCGCGATGGCTTGTGTATATGGTAACCCCTCTCCCTTTGTGTAAGCAGGGGAGGGCTGCGTGAATGACAGAGTACTGTAGACAACCTCCATTACAGATCCCATGGTAACGACATAGTCAACTTAAGGTTTAATTGATACAATGCTGTCTATATTAACAGAAGAAACCAGTTAAGATCAAAAGGGTCTATTGAAAAGGTTGTTGTGAGAATTGGAAAACGGGAATTGGTACAAGTAGGGTTCAAATATATATATTTTTATATTTGTGATTAAAAATCTGTTTGAACATATAATAATAATAAAATCGTAGCACAAACAAACACACATGTAAGTTCTACTATAGTTTCTCAAATGTAATGAAATCAACATATCATATCATATAAAAGACTGTCCTTTTGTGATAAAAGTAATTGATTACTAATATCCCTCCATATTTTCTTGAAAACCTCATAAGTTTGGCTAATGGAAAACAATTGATGTGTGTGACATTTGATACTGTAAAAGATAATGTACTCCAGACAGAGCAGTTTACTTTAGTAGTACTAACTTTATTTAATTACATGAATTATAAAACTCTGAAATAGATTTCATAAATTAGCAAGGGGAGTGAGGGTGGAGGGGAGGTACATTTCAATCATTTTGTTTTTTGTAGTTGAGTGGTATTATTTATTGGTAAGACCAGATGTAAAATCCTCTCATTTCCTGGGATTTAAAAAAATAATAAATTACCAGCTGTGACTTGCTTTTATAAAAATAGATATGATCATTAATATGGTTATGGAAACCAAAACAAACACTGAGCCCCTCAGGATTTACTTAATCTAGATTTAACTCACTCTGGATTATTTACTGTTATGCAGTTAGTTTTAGATGTCACATGGACTGACTGAACATCATTTGACATTAATGGAAACAATTGTGGTGGCAGTTACTGGGGAAGGTAAACATAAGCAGAATTTACCAATAAAAAGGGAAAGTGTAAGAATTGTGTTCTGGGTTTATTTTGTCCCTTTCACTGCAAAACAGAAGAAAATTTAACTAACAGTAGCTTAATAGCCAAAAGCGATAAAGTATATTGATGGAAATATTATATCCTAGGCATTTTAATTTCCATTGAAGTGAACATGAATATTTGCCAGTAGAATACCTTTTAATACTGTGAGACAAAGGAAAAGAGTACCACTCCCCTGATCAGTGGCTTTCCACAACTGCCTCCGAAAGTTGTTTTGAAAAATCCTTGGTCTTCATGGTAATATCTTTGTTTTGAACATACTACCCAACTAAGGGTTCTTACAGAGAGGTGTATTTAATCTGAAATCATGTGAACCGCTTTTGTTCCCCACAGATGGGCTCTATTCAACTTTCTGAAGGCAATTGGTGGAACATGAGTTTATTTAGGAGTGTAATAGCAAACGGGGTGAATACTTACCTAATTAAAACTTTTCAGGTTTTTATTTTTAATTGATCAGTCCACCCCCTCCCCCAACACAAACACTTGTTTTCCCACATTGAAAGTGTGGAGTAGGTTGTGTGTAAATCAAAGGGTAAAAAATCCTATTTAAATGCATTAAAAAGTTCAGGCTGTAACACAACAATGTGAAAAAGTCCAAAGGGGGTGAATGTTTCTTATAGCCACTGTAAATCAAGCATCATTCCTTCTACCAAACTAAGATTCTGACCCACCTTCAGCTATTTTTTTTTTTTTTTTCCTGTACTTACTACTAGAATACTAGAATACTTGTGCTGTTAAGGCATCTTCTGAAGGTAATACTAGAGATTTAATATTCACATTGTATAGTTTCATTTATTTTTAAAACCATAGCTACAGATGCATGATTAATTACATTAACCCTGGGGTTTATGTAGACATTCAATATTCTATTTACCAGTGGAAGTCTTAACTCCTCAGTTTGATCAACCTTAGTAATCATATACACAGTTGAGCTCCAAGGGAAATTTAGCACAATCTATGACAGATTTTACGTCTGTTTATAAATCTATCAAACATGCTAATCCTGTCAAGTTGGATAAAGACGACAACACCAAAAGATTCATGGCCCATCTGAATGAACCATATGCTGTCATCACAGAAAGGATACATGGATAAATTGATATAGAAAAGCACTGTGAGTAAAACAAATCACCACACGTATTCAGACACAAAAATAACTTCTGATTTACTGGGGGAGGTGTATTACCCGGGAACACCTGACCTGCTGTTCCCTCTATGACTGCCTCCCCCCTCAATAAAACAGGAAGTGACAGGATTCCTGTTCTGGAGAGCAGAAGGACAGCCTGAGAGACCAAGCAAGATTGAGAGAGAGAAGGAGACAGTAACAGACTTTTGGATTTGGCTTTTTACTATGATTTCAGATTACGGATTGTTTGCCTGTGTGATTGTCAGTGTATGTAGTCATTAGTTATATGTGTGGTTTAGGGACCCTGTTTGGTATTTAGTGTAGGCTCGAAAAGGAGCTAAGGTTGTGCTTTGTTTTCTGTACATCTGTTTAATTTGAACACTGCAAACTGTCTAATAAATTCACCACTTTTGCACCATGACCCTGCCTCTATGTCTCATAAACCCCAGATTATTTTTATTCAGGGGTCCTTTCCCCTGATTGTGTTTTACATAAGGGCTTGTCATTTACGTTCATCCATCATAAAAATACACTTAAAAAAAAAAAAAAAAAAAACACAAATTAAAGTAGTACAGGTTTCCACTTAAGTGGACCTTTCTCCCACCAAACCTAGGGTGGCCACTTCAAAACAGCACAGTCTAGTCACTCAGGCCAAAAGAACAAACACACTCTTTTCCATAAAAGCCCACTCTCAGCTTTTGTATTTGCTTTAAACTCAGAAAACCAAAGTGGTATTGATTGATAAATGATAAATGGCCCCACCCTAAAAAGTTAATGAACAGTCCTTAACCCATCAACTAGGAAGGGCCTAATTGTTGGTTACCACAACCTGTGCCACCAGTTATTAAAAAACAAATACAAAATATATATTCTTATTTGTTATTTTTTGTTTTAATGTTTTTAGTTTCTTTGTATTATCACTTTTATTATTTAATGATGTAGAGCATGCTTCCCATTTTCTTTATTATTGTGAAATTTGTATGCTAATTACATTCACCTACTGCTAATCAAGTTAGTCGGGTTCATCTCCCACACCTGCTATTTAAAGTCCCTGGGCTCGAGGAGAGCAGTGAAGTGCAGATGTCTGTGCAGGGTTGTGTATTGTGAGTGATTGCCAAAAAGAGAGGGTGGAACAGAGACTCCTGTCCTTTGACTGCTTGGTACATCGAGTGGTCTAGGACATGATGTGGAGTGAGAAACCTGGACAGAATGGAGACTGTTAATTTGGGGCCAAGTTTAATAATTAAAGAAAGATCAAATGAAAGAATGTTATGAGAGCAATATATTTTATGGCAGGCATAGCATGAAATACATTTTATGAATCTTTAGTTTCTGAATGAAGTTAATCTTAATTACATAATATTTCTATAATTCACAATATTCATTAAACTGTCTGAAATAAGATAAACTGCCTTCTACTAATTTACAATTTAACATTAAAAGTCCCTGTAATTGAGCACTAAAGGATTTTAATTATTCAGAAATATAAGTTTAAACATAACAGGGCTTAGACAAGTTGAAAACAAACACTTAACTTGTGTGTAAACATTTATTTGTTTTACCTTCATCCATCTGTAAAGATAACAGTCCTCATAAGTTTATCAAGCATTTAGCTGATATTGAGCATAGACTGATGTGCCTAAAAGCAGAAAAAAGCAATTAAGAAGCAATAAGCTTCAAAGCAGTTAACATGTATGATAATAGTGAGAAAAGTTATTCATGGTAATTGCTAATCTTTTGCTGATAAGTGAGTCACAAAGGTACAGATACTTCTATTTATCACATATTAAAAGGTATAATTGTAACCCCTTGTGATACAAGGCTTATGAGAGGTTTAAAAGAGATTGCTTTATGTCACATGAAGGTCATGGACCAAATTCTACAGGGGACTGACAAAGTAGTTTGCTACTTAGATGACATTTTGATCACAGGTCAGTGAATGAGCATATGAATGACACTTAGAACAGGGGATGTGCCAACTGAGTGGAAGATGGCAAATGTCATAGTCATCCACGAGAAAGGGGACAAAACTGAGCCAGGAAATTACAGACCAATCAGTCTCACCTGCATCACTTGTAAAATGTTGGAAAAAATGATTAGACAGAAAATAGAGGAGCATCTTAATGAAAACCATATTCTTGGAGATAGTCAGCATGGGTTTAGACGAGGCAGATCGTGTCTTACTAATTTATTTGAATTTTTTGAACATGCTGTAGCTGTAGATCATGTGAAGGCATATGATAAGATATACTTAGATTTTCAAAAAGCTTTTGATAAGGTTCCACACCAAAGACTGATCCTCAAACTGGAAGCTGTAGGCATTCAGAGTAATGTAAGTAGATGGATTATGAACTGGTTGATGTAGGAAACAGAGGGTGTCGATTAGAGAAGTTGCTTCTAAGTGGAGTGAGGTTGTTAGTGGAGTTCCACAGGGATCAGTACTAGGGCCTTTGCTTTTTCTAATCTATATTAATGATCTGGACTCTGGGATAGTTAGCAAACTTGTCAAATTTGCAGATGATACTATAGGTATAGATACTATACTATAAATAGGTGGCTCAGCAGATACAATCTCAGCAGCACAGGCTATTCAAAGGGACTTAGATAATATTCAGTTGTGGGCCGACACCTGGCAGATGAAATTCAATGTGGACAAGTGCAAGGTAATACATGCAGGTAACAAAAATGTCCACTATAATTACACTAGGGAGGAATAGAACTAGATGAAGTATTGCATGAGAAAGACCTAGGAGTCTATGTGGACTCCTCACTTTCCCCATCCAAACAATGTGGTGATGCAATAAAAAAGGCAAACAAAATGTTAGGGTATATTTTCAAAAGTGTAGAATTTAAAACAAGGGCAGTAATGTTAAGACTGTACAATGCACTAGTTAGACCTCATCTGGAATACTGTGTACAGTTCTGGGCTCCACACTTCAATAAATATATTGCTGCTCTAGAGGCAGTTCAGAGGAGAGCAACCAGACTTATTCCAGGTCTGAAGGGAATGTCCTACTCTGAGAGACTGAGGGAACTGAACCTTTTCACCCTGGAACAGAGGAGACTACATGGAGACTTGATCCAAGTCTTCAAAATCATGAAAGGCATCGACCACTTCAAACCAGAGGAGCTTTTCCAGATCAGCAGGGACACACGGACCCGGGGACACAAATGGAAATCGGGCTTCAAGGCATTCAAGACGTAAGACAGGAGACACTTCTTCACACAGAGAGTTGTCACAATCTGGAACAAACTACCCAACGATGTGGTTGAAGCTGAAAATTAGGGAAAATTTTAAAATAGACTGGATAGGATCCTTGGATCACTTAGTTATTAATGGACACCAAAAGAGCACGATGGGTCGAATGGCCTCCTCTCATTTGTAAACTTTCTTATGTTCTAAGACACTCAATCAAGTGTTGACCTGTCTGGAACTAGGTGAGAGACAGAGGCATGATTCAGCTGTGCAAGGTGCACAGGAAAACAGGGAGCAAACATTGCATGCTGTATCCAGGACTATAAGTACTGGCAGGGGAATAGGTTTTGTTTCAGAACACTATTTGGGGGACAATTTAATGTTTTCCTAACAACGAAGGACACCCATCCCCCCCATCCACGCCTAAACCTACACCTATGAGTGTTGGTGATTGAAGAGAATAGGTATATTATCTGGGATAAGAAACACTGGGTACCAGGAAAGGTTACATATTAGCATTGCTGCAAGCAATGGTTGCCAACTAAGCTAACTATTTCAAAATTGATCAGTTGGATGTGGTTGACTGCTCTCCTGACCGTGTGCACTGATGAGAAAGGAGATGGAGACATTGCTGAACAGTGAAAGAGTTTATTAACTGTGTGCTTCTTTTGCTTCGTGATTTGACATGAGTGAAGCTTGCACCTTGCTGAGGCACTTGAAATAAAAAAGAAAGTGCAGATTAATTCTGGTTCAATAATATAATTGCATATAACTATACTGCAGCTCTATGGCTGACGCTCTCCTGGCAGCGACTAGGTCCCTTGGTCTGATGTTCGTTCCTGCAAGCTATCTGTGGAGAGAGAATCCGTAAGTGTGAAAAAGGGAGGTGTAATATTAATAAGAGCATGAATGGGAAACTGATATAAAAAAAGACTCCTGTGCTGTGGAAGATCTCTTGAAAGACTTTAGAGAGGAAACCACAAGATCATGGGTGAAGTACTCTGCTGTAAGGAACTCTTCCACCATCATCTCGCCTTTCTGAAACTTTTTACTTGCCTGATCAAGAGGTTGTTTGAGACAATTGTGAATTGTTCTGTGGAGCAAAACAAACAAGAAGAGAACTGGATAGGCAAGAGAGCTTACTTTTTTTATTGCTTGCTGATTGGGGTGTTGGCTTACCTCAGCACTTACACCTATTGCAATCCCTCAACTGTAGGCTCAGACTGGCTTTAAAAAGGACAGGCGTCTCATTAAGAGGAGGGAAGAGGGAACAGCCAGCTGGATGGAAGCCATTGAAAGAGTTTTAAGGTAAACCTGAGACATTGAAATTTAATTGACTAGAAGAATAAATGTGCTGGGAAATGTTAAAGTTTTTAACTTAAGAGTTGCTATTATGGGACTTATTTGTGTATTTTTTTTTTGGATGGCTTTGCTTTCACTTTGCTGTGTGATGCTTTTTGGATTACTAATACTTTCTTTGTGTTTTCTGGACATTGCCTGTAAGACTAAAAAGGAGACGATTGGCAATCTTTTATAAGAAAAGGACTTGGTTTATTGATTTTATTGATTTTTTTATTTTTCGTACACAAGAACAGTGGTAAGCCTGTTCAAGAGAAATTTAACTCATTCCTTGTCCTGCTTGACTATAGTCATCCAAACTCTGACTGTTCCACACTGCCTTGGGTGACTTTTCTTGACAAACGTTTAATTAATGATTACCTTTAATTTCTATCCAATTAAACCCATGTTGCTATGCATACAATAAACCCTTTTCACAAAAAAAATTGGGACTGTGATAGTGATGCAGAGTGATCTTGTGGGGCTGGCAGATGCAAATCAGTCTAGAAATGGATGGATCCGTTATCCGATTACCAGAATACTAATGCAGAAGTAATTGCCTTGACCCCTAAAGTCGTGCCCAGGAAACGCTACCAAATATCAGCACAATGGAGTAAAGAACATCTAAACAGCCTACAAATTGAGAGGTCCCAGTTATGAAATTTTTTGTGCAAAATCTGCCCCCTGCTAGGTAAAGTAATACAAAATGTTCAAATGAGAGTATTATCCCGACTGTGAGCGGTCTGTAGACAAATCAATGAAATCTTTCAGTGAACAAATGTGTATGTGGTTGTTTTTCTTTTTTTGCCAATTTATTCCCAACAAGTGTAACAGTTTGAGAAAAACTTCCCCAATATGGTCATGTACTACACATATGCCTGGAGTGTGCACACTGAGGGAGCATACTCATATGTCAAGATGTTGGAATTGGGCACAGTGTGATGTAGTGTGATGCTCAACAGGTCAAAACTGCAGGGAAAAGGCCATGTAGTGTACTCCAATGATGTTTACACATCCCTGGTGTGGGGGGATGAATGGTTCTGGTAAGTGCCATAATGGAGGCTTCACAATACTAGTTCTTTCAAATGGTAACCTACCCCTTTGTCTTAAAACTGCCTTTTTCCTGCTGCACTATTGCTCTTACATGCTGACATTCTCTTGCCAATCCAATTTTCCAGAACTTCTTAATTTCTGCAAAAGTCTGCTGGTGTTTCACATTTTGTTACTAGATGGGATCCAGGGATTGTCCTTTCTTCCATTTGCTGCTTCCAGTATGGTGTGGTTTCAGTGGAACACTGCTGTTGCATTTTTGGAGGGTAAAAAAAATGTTAACCTTCTGTATACCAACAATACAGAATTGTACCATTGTGATGGAAGTAATTTTCAGAAATATGATTTCCAGATAATTGCATCTTGTATATACCTCTCCTTAAGATGATCATGTGACAAGCGTGAAATCATTCAATACTGATTATATAATGTTGAACTACTATTTTATTATATTAATACAACCTGTGATATATCACATAAGGTGACAAGGCTCAGCATAATTATCACAAATGTATTTTTTTTGCACTGTTTTCACTAATTGTAAAGGTAATTGTCAAACAACGCAGTAGTTACGTACCTGATTTAAGGATTTTGGGTTAGGCACTCTTATATTTTGCTTTTATGTGGTCATTAGATTAGTGTTTGAAATTAGATTTCATTAGCCAGTGATAAATAAAAGCAATTGGTATAATTTTCTAGTTTTCGATTGCTTTAACCTAGTCCGTCTCCCATGATTGTAATTTATATCTGTAACAAGAAGGAAATAAAAATATATATTACTTGCCTGTATCCATGTTTGGGTGCACTGAGATCTAATCTGAACCTGCAGTGTGGTGTTGAGGCTCTCAATCCCCATTAAACCAGGGGTGGCATAGTCATAGTGAGAAGGGATTTAGTGCCACTACCACCCATGACATTATAAAGCACCTGTCAGAAAATGAATATCCTATTCTCCTCTGCTCCTTTCAAACTACTTTGGTAAATTTTTGGTAGCAGGTGGCAGATGTTTCAGATTCAAAATGTCCAATGGTCATCTGCTCCATTAACAGTATGCCATGTTAAGGTAAATATTATATAAAATATTTAAGAGTATTGTACATTTATTAAAGGGGGAGTATATTATTTGGTTATTGGATTATGGTATTTAATGGGGTTTTAAGGAGAACCTAATGGAATATTCTGTGTTTGCAGGTATATAAGGGGGTGAAACTATCGATGGAGCTGCCTATCCCTGAGCTGTTTGAGTGATTGTTGAAAGTGAATGTTTTCGATTAAATAAATCAAGATTCCATTCATAATTCCTATTGCAATATTCCCACATCTTTCATGTTAATTTTGAATAGCTTTTAGTCCATTTATGTCCTCATACTAGGGCCATCAAATAGTTATTGTATTTTTATAAACAAAATTGTTAACAACCTGTCATCAGCCACACTTCTTGTCATGTGCCATGCATAATAGAAAATTAAACGCCATGACCATGAACGTTTTCATTTGTAATTATATAATTAACAGCACCTAACATGCAATGTGAGACCCTTATTTGATGTTTTGAACTGATAATTACATATTTTTTGATTTTGGTGATATTCACCTCCAAATCCTCATCGATTGACGGAAGTCAGGCATTATATTGTAACACTTTGGGGGTTCTTGGGTCCCGGTGAGATGGGGGATTGAACCCCGGACTTCTGCACCACAATGCAACGATCTTACCGCATCACTAAAAGGCCCAGGCCTCTTAGCGAGACTCATGATCATTACACTATATTATTGATCAAGGTATCTTATATACAAAACAAACAGACCTCAGTCTTCAAAGTACAGCCAACCATTCATCAAAAAAAGCAAATGAAGAAAAGAAAACATGTTTAAGGTGAGTTTTGAGACCTTAAATGTAGCAGCAGTAGATTTATATCTGTGTTTGTCACATTATCTTGATCAAATGTCTTTTAATGCTAAATTAGATTGGCACTTAAATAAAATAATTAATGTTTTGGACACTAGTAATACACTGTTTTGTTTAATGAATTTTTTACTAGTTTGGTTTTGTACCCTGCATCTTTAATAATGCAAGTATCATCAAATATAATGTCTTTATAAATTAAATTACAGTGACTATTGTAAAATTAACATGTAGGAAGAGGAGATATATCCAGTGAGATATGTCAATGTCAAATCTGCAGCATCTGTTCTAATCTAATCTTACAATCAGAATACAATACAATGAGTTACATGGTTACAGTAGGTTAAATGATCAGTATGCCTACCTAATATCAGAACAAAGCTAATAGTTCCTAACAGTTAATAGAATATGTTATATAAAAATCCTTGTACTCTGTTCTCCCAACATGCAGAGTATTATACAGTGGGTATATACAATACATAGGGGGCAATTTTACCCCAACAGTTGCCCTCTCTAATGAAACATGAACATGTTACATTAATTCCGTAAAATTGCGTTAGATATAAAAATACATTTTGGACATCACAAAGTAAGCCCTCTTGATCAGATTCTCTAAACACAGCAGTTTGCACCACCTCTGAGGCTTTATTTCCTTGTCATACATTTGATCTTTTAGAGGCACAGTTCTCATTCCATGGTCCCAGTAGGTAATTTGAAGAAACTACTTCTTCTTGAAGTAGTATTGTCCTTCAGGGTATCCCAAAATGTGTTAATGTCTCTGGTGATTGTTCTTTCATTGTGGTCCATCGGCGCTCATCAAGTGGTCGGCAAGACCGAGTGGATTTCCAGTGTTCATTACGTGTTATTTTGTAGTTGTTTCAGCAGTTGAGCCCGGTGGGCATCGAAGCGCTTAGGGTTCAGAGCATCCATGGATGAAGACACCATGCGAGCCAAACATTTTTGTAAACGTGCACATATACAGGGACCAAGGCACAATAAGAGCAAAATGATAATTATGCAGGGTATAGCAACACTTGATCAACACAAAACAAACAGATGAACAAATGAATATTCCAAGAATAAAAGCAGTCCTCGGGCCTATAAGAGCACCAAGGTTTCCTAGGGAGCCACTTATCCAGCTCTCCAGAGACTACTCCGGGGTCTGGTGAATTTTAGTTACTTAGTTACTTCTCTACGAATGTGATCTGTAAGATCATGAATCTGTTGTCAGGTATATACTGTAGGTGCAACATTCTTTACCAATGAGCGCACACACCCTCCTTTTGCTATGAGAGAGAAATCTTTTAAAACAACTTTGTGTGTATGGCAACCATTTCAGTTGTCACATTATCAATAGAGTCAGCAGTTTTATCAGACTGATAATGGACAGCTTCGAATGCATGTATTAGACCCATACAAAAATACAACATTGTATCCATCAAGTGGATGTCCATCTCCCTTACAGAAACTGGAGGAGAGGCAGGAAGCCTCATGGTTTGTCCCATAATAATCTCATTCAGAGAAAGAGCTTCTTTTCTGTTCTTTTTCAGATTTGCTGACAGTCTCATTGTCATTAGGACTATAGGAAGGCGATCTGGATATCCGAGACCTGTTTGCACATTTTAGCAGCCTGTAACAGTATTTTTACTACTTGTACTGCATCAGCCTTCATACAGGGATATACTTCAACCCTTTGTAGAAAACAATTTACATTTTTACAAATATATATTCATAACCACAACATGTAGGCATTTTAACACAATCTATTTGCATATGAACAAAGTAATGATTTTGTGATTCAGCTCCCTTCCCAGGATTATGAGCTTGACAAATGTGGCAAGTTGTACAATTTTGCTTAGCTGTTACTATGAAACCTTTGGCTAACCAATTTAAAAAGACTTCCCCCCACACATCTCCCTCCCCTCGCCCGTGTGGTCAACAACATGCGCCAGATGGGCGAGCCAGGGAAGGGGTGCACGTGCTGCAACCTTGTCTTAGAAGATATTTGAGCTCTCTTATGGAAGGTGCAGTGGCCAGTTGCAATTTCCTGGAGCTTTTACAATGCATCTCTGATTGTTTTTATCTTCTCCGAGTCATAAGGGTCAAATATCAGTTTAATTCGGATACGATTCGTAATGTGCATATCAGATATATTCATAAGATCTCATTAATATCAGTAGTCATTACAGCAACTCCTTAGACAATATAGTTAATGATTATTATTGTTTCAGTTAGGCAGTAGACTCTAAATGCCCTAGTGCTGTAACTAACAGCTGCTGACTGACTGATGTAT
The DNA here is from genome assembly GCF_036373705.1 of Amia ocellicauda. Lineage (NCBI taxonomy): Eukaryota > Metazoa > Chordata > Actinopteri > Amiiformes > Amiidae > Amia > Amia ocellicauda. The sequence continues at coordinate 24,602,775 of NC_089857.1, forward strand.
ATTGGACTAGAGGGCTGTTACAATTAGGTAATAGGTGAGTAAGTAGACTCTATGCTTTAGTGCTGTAACTGAGAGCTACTGAATACATGGACTAGAGGGCTCTTCGGAGCATGGAGTACCGAAATATGGTACTGTAATATTGCACTGTGCTGATGTGTGGCATCTCAAGCAGGAAATCTTTGTGTTTCTAAGTATGTCACTCTTCTAATTTATCTTTATGTATTGAGACTGTTATGATTGGAAGTGAATAAGCAGTACCTGAGTATCGGTGGGAATGTTTAATGGTACTATGAGATAGTAAAACTACTGGGATATCACCCTATGAGGCTGTGTTTGGGATTCCCTTTCCCACACCTTGGGTTAGGACGCAGGGGAGACCACCTACGCTCTCCTCTGAGTTATCAGTGCAGAATATGCACTCTTGCTGGCAGAAAAGCTGGCACGGCATGGCAACATTTCCAGTGAGATATGTCAATGTCAAATCTGCAGCGTCTGTTCTAATCTAATCTTACAATCAAAATACAATACAATGAGTTACATGGTTACAGTAGGTTAAATGATCAGTATGCCTACCTAATATCAGAAAAGCTAATAATTCCTAACAGTTAGTAGAATATGTTATATAAAAATCCTTGTACTCTGTTCTCCCAACGTGCAGAGTATTATACAGTGGGTATATACAATACATAGGGGGCTACTCCATGATCAACAAATACGACAAATACAACAAATAACCCTAACCCTAACCCTACCCCTAACCCCTAACCCCCAACCCCAACCCCAACCCCAACCCCAACCCCAACCCTAACCCTACCCCTACCCCTACCCCTACCCCTACTCCTACTCCTACTCTCCTTCTTAATAGAGATCAATCCCGACCTACTGTTAAACCTAAAAATAAAAATTACACTTCATACACTTAAGACATGCTTTGGTAATATTGCTGTACAAAATGTATGCTTATGGCATATGCTCAAGGCATGATGTAAGTTCATGAACCCTGTAAGGTCTGGACTATGACTATGGCTGGGATGACATGAAACATTTGACCCATCCAATAATTGTGAAGTAAAATCATGTTCTCGGTGGCAGCTTGTGTTTGTGTTGGAGGCATACAAAGACACCATCTAGTAGTGGTTTATAATTTGCAGTTAGTTGGTTGGTCAAAGTTTTGATTTAATCACAGGCTAAATGTTCAATGCCAATTATTTTGCAACAATTTTAAGTTTCAGGAAAATGTATAATATTTATATTGCTGTATACTACAGCAGTGGTTTGCAAATAAAAAAATAAATATTATGTAAAACATGCAATTTAAGTATTATGGTTAATGGAAATATTGCTAAATAAATTCATAAATAATAACTGCCAGATTTATATTCTAAAGAACCTCCATCATACCTGACTGTTTTAAAAAGTAAATCACATTTTCAACTGTATTCTTGCCATAATGGCAGGTCTATGGACATTGCAATAGTGTTCCTGACCCCATGTGCCTCTAATCATTGAACCATTATAGCATGCATTGCTGCTTTTCATTGTCCTCTGTATGCACTAGTGGACCTGCAGATGTCCTAAAAGTAGTGTTATTTAATTATTAATTATTTAAAGCTGTTATTCAGTTAAATGGATAGATTATGCCTTAACGTAGATATGCAATACCAAAAAAGTATGGCTTTTGATGCACCAAAAACAAATTGGCCATCTTGGATTTTCTTTACCTAGGGCCAGATTAAATCAAAACTTTGACCCACCCGCTAATAGAAAACTACAAACCTGTACAAACCTGGCCCCTAAATGGTGGAACGACCTGCCCACCGATGTCAAAACAGCAGAGTCCTTGACCTCATTCCGGCGCTTACTCAAGACGCATGTTTTCCGACAGCACTTGTAATATTAGTCCTTTATCCCCATTAGATAGCACTTCACAGAGTTTTATTATGCTTCTTGCGTTCTTGGTTGTTTTCCTCCTTGCTCCCTTTCCCATAACCCCTGACTGTGACCCTACATCTTGACAGCACTTTCACAGTCCAGGATGTAGGACCTCACTTACTGTACTTGTGTAAATTGTAAATTGGAATTTGTAAAATGTATTATCTTGAATTGCTATGTTTTAGTTAAATTGAATTTGTAATGATTGATGCCTTGTACTTACTGTATTTTTTCACTTATGTTGTAAATCGCCCTGGATAAGGGCGTCTGCCAAGAAATAAAAATAATAATAATAATAATAATAGGACAAGATGGCTTTTCACACCGGTCTGGAGAGAAAAAGCCTTTAGTTTAGACATCACGTACAATAAACATAAAGCTGTGTGTGTTTTTTATTCCTACTCTATGTAGTATGTCTCTTAATTTTTCTTAATAGTAATTTGAAATGCCGCACGTAAATGCTTGTAACCAGTGGCGGTTCTAGACCATTTTAGCTGGAGGGGCATGGCCGGAGCAAGTTATGATTTTGGGGGGGGCATCATCATCCCTGCGGTTAGCCGAATTAACAGGGGGTGCTGACGGTGTTTTGTCTGTGGTGCTGGGGGGCGGTGTGCTGACGGTGTTTTGTCCTCAGTGCTAGCAGGGGCAGCGGGGGGCAAGCACTATAGTTGGGGGGGCAGCTGCCCCCCCTTGCCCCCATGTAGATCCGCCCCTGCTTGTAACCTCTTCATGGAGAGCTTCTGCACTCTGTGATAAACGCTGTTAGGGAACATTCCACCTCCCTACTAAAAGGAATGTTTGAGGCAGGTACTTATCATCTTCACATATTTTCAATTATGCATCCTTGTTAAATGTGAACCCAATCCATTTTTGTTATCCAAGGTTTTCTGCACCTTCAGTTTGACAATGCAGACATGTAAACAACAAACTCACACCTGAAAAATGATATTATTTAGCTTTTTATTTTTATTATAATCAATTTAATTTACATGTTGGGTCTTTGTCATCTATGGTGGGATCAGTGGCATTTCCAGGACATTTCCAACGAAGTGGCCGGGTGGGGGCACAGGGCCAATTTAGGGGGGCCATTCTTATTTCATGAACGCCACCGGGGGATGCTGACGGTGTTTCATTCACACTAGCAGGGGGAGATCATGGTGCCTTTGTTCTTGAGGAGACTGTGGCGCCCTTGTTCTTCTGTTGCTATTTGTAGGGGGTGCCACTGCTCCCTAAATTTAAATATGTCATACTGTAGGGCACGGTAACTAAGGATCTGCCCCTATCCAAAGCACACTTACAAAAGTATACAAATTAACAATTGGTTGAGAAGTTTGTCAAATGTCTTTGGCATTTTTATACTAAAGATTATACAGGTTTCTTTATAGCCAAATGGAAGTCATCCAAGGTAAGGCCATCTGCTAATAAATAGAAACCTCTGAAAATTTTTTTAAAATAAAAACATAGGCTATCCTTACTAAATTAACATACTATACATATAGAAATAAAATGATTACATATGCAAAACCATTACTGAAATAACAAGATAAGGTTTTGTGTTTTTTGTCTTCAACAAATAATAAAAGAACAGTCACATTTGTTTATGCACATGTTGTTCTTTCTAGGACTTTGAAAAGTCTATTTCAGTAAATTAATTTATTAATCCAGCTGGAAGACTCCCCTTCATTCATAATATCCACAGTTGAATGTACAACCACATTTTTAATTTGAATGTATACTAGGCAGCTGTTTAGCTCCAGACACATGACATAGTCATCTGCAGAGCCCTTAAACAAAATTATGTAACCACTGCTTAGCGCATTGTCATTTTGATAATTTTGCAAAATTTTCTGGAACTTCAACACAGACACCATTTTGTTAAAAGTAGTAGCAGATTATACTTACTTTTATAGATCAAATAAAAAAATAAGTTTTAAAATTAAATTAAAACATAGCCTACTATCTGGTACATGTTCAGTTTACAGTTTTATTATTCTTGTGTACATACAGATCAATCCTGGCAATCTGGAGAAAATAATTCCTAATGTCATCTATCTTTCTCATGAATTAGAGTCACAGACTGTAAAAATACATAACAAAACCTCTACGACACTATATACCTGCTCCAGCACAACAACCTTTCCCAAAAAGTGCAGTAGGTAGCAGCACTAGGATCAAGTGTAATAAGAATTGGATCTTGTGCCTACAAGGCATGTATATAATAATGGGAGCAATAATTTCTGAGGCAAGTAAACACAAACAAACATACGGACAAACAAAACATAATTAAAATATATATAACTTATATGCCTGTCATATAGGTTACAAATAGACAAATTGTTATCGACAACATGCATTAACTTGAAACAAACCCATAATTTGCTCATCTTGGAGATTGTATAAAAATATTGCCTTAGCTCCTGATTTTAAAAGCTCATAAACCACACCTAGAAATGTGTTGTCTGACTGCAAGGATTTTGTCTGTCTTCGTGTAATGTTTGTATATAAAGTTTTACATTCATGCAAACAGCATGACAAGTATTGATGATGACAACAGTGACAACAGTGACCAACACGAAAGGTGCATTAATAAAAAAAAAAAAAAAAAAAACTTACCAAATGTTTCTCCTTCTGAAACTTTCTTTTCTGAATACCCTGCCTTTCTACATTTTGGAAAGTGTATTTTGTTATTTGGTATCTCTTGTGGGCTATGTGCCTGTGCCCTTTTTTTCATAAAAGTGTAAAGTAACAAGCCATATCCCAGATGACGATATAGTGTAAACGCACAAACAATAATATTTACAACAACAATAATAGTAATAATTATTATTATAAAGTATATATTTCCTGGATGAGGATGATCAGACATTAATATATAGCTTATAGGTGTGTTTGAGTAGGAAAGTAGAATTCTGGTACATATTCTATGTCATTTTTATGATAAATGTTTTGTGCCCAGCACAGAGTCTGGGTTGCCATGGATACCCCTGAGGTAGTAGTGCTCTGGCTTGCACCCTGTGAACTGAATATTTGTAATCTAAGGATAAAACCCTAATGCGTAATCCTTTTTAATACTTTCTTACTTTCTAATGCTATAAAACTGAATTTTACATTGCTTCAATATAATCCTGCTTACCGTGTGTCTTTTCAGTGTTTTAGGATGGGAAAACTTTGTACAGCATGCTGGGAATGCTTGAAGCATTGAAGGAAACTGATACTTATGGCACGATAGTTAGAAAACTGTAGTTACTTGGAGACATTCATGTTTTGATTTTAATCATGGTAACAGCTAGAATGGAACAGGTCAAGGGTTTAGGGTTCAACACCATGGTGTATGTAATGTATGGTGTAATGCTTATAAGAAATATATTTAAGCTGGAGGACTTGCACATTTCTCATTGGTGTTTGCACATGTACATGTGTGTGCTCTGTACACCTTTTTTTTCTTATGTTAAATTTATTTTTTTAAAGTGATGGAACATGAAGTCATTGTTTTGAACCTGCTGTGAAGTAAGAGGCTAATTTCTTGTACAGTAATAACCATTTACAGTATTTACCAGAGGTCTGGACAATTGGCACGGATTTCGTTATTTTGGTCAGAACAGACAACATAGTATTAGTGTACAATAATGCATGAATGTATCTGTATTATATATTTGTGTATTAGTAGAAATACATATTGGTTAAATCATTTGATAAATTGAAATCCAAACTGGTTGATAGATAAACAATTACTTTTTTTTTAAATGAGACATTTGATTGCCAGTTGCAACAGAAAAAAAAAGTTATATTCACTATATTGAAAGTGATACAAATGAAGAAACAATTTTATCTGAAAAACTGGATTTCTCACTGGCATACATTTCTACTGTATCCTGTATTCCTCATTTGAAAGAAATGACAAACAATTCTGTTTTTTGTTTTTCACGAGAACTGACAAAATATTCTTGCATCAGGACTACAATGTATGGACGGTTAAGTGTGAGAAACAAGGTTTTGAATGATGTCTTGTTGATGATGTATCAAATATGAAAGTTTCAGATACTGCATTTTGTAATCTAAATATGATCATTTTGCAGATTTGACAAAAACAAAAGGCATGATCTGGACATTTAACGTTCAAAGATTACCAACATACATGTAAGCCATTTTTAGTTTCGAAACACTGTCTTATCTGACCTTGAAATTGCTGCACCTTTTAAAGTAACATGCCTGTATTTCTTTCTATATTTAACATTTTGAATATTTTTTTTGTATTACTGTAAAATATTCAAGACCATCTCTTTCAGTTTTAAAGATGTCGTCTGTCACAGTCATGCTTTTGTTTTTCTGTACCATGCAAATACTCATTGCTGCCACAAATTGTTCAGATTAAAAATCTAAGCTTTATAGATGTAACAATTTTACCTCATTAAGAATTAGAAATGATAGGGTATTACAGAGTTTAATACATTACATTCTTTCAATACTCTAGACACATTGAACTAATACTTTAAAGCTTATTTTGTGTATCTCAGTAATTTGTCAATAAGCTTTAGAGTAATCCCCTTATTAATTATTTGATGGCTAGGGAATAATATTCCTTTGTTTGACTAAGCATGCTAAACAAAATTATGTTAATGCTAATTTACACACATACACACAAAATAGTTTTCTTCATAACCTTTCCAGAAGTATACTATATGAGATGCATAGCTGTGAAACCTGTGTAATGTAAGTATCTCCTTCCCGAAGCAGCATTGGCTGCTAATTCATTGAAATAAGTAAATGAGTGATGCTTTTAAAGCTGAACATGAATTATGCATCATTAATTCCAAGCATAGATGTAAATAATAAAATAATAATTTAAGGGTTTAATCAATTTAAAAGGAAAATGGATTAACTGCTGATAAGATAAAGTATGCATACTACACTTCATTGGAAAAAGATTGACATTTCATATACTTGCAGAAAGAATGTAGTTTTACAAACACACATGCACACAAACATAACTTTTCTGTAATTTAGAACACACATACACAAAATAAGTACACAAAACAAAATGTGTACATGTAAACTGAACTTGTAATAATTAAATTATGAAGTGTATTCAAAGATCCTGGGACCAGCACCTTTGCACCAGTTTGGTTATTCAGTCACTAAACACACACTGCATTTGCATTCCTTCTTTAACTTTGCTGGATAAGGAAAAGGCTGGTGCAACTATTAGCCCTACTAGGCAGTTGAATAGGACACCGTAACTGGGGAGTGCCAAAATACAAGAAGGGGGAGGAGAAATATTAAAATATAATAATTATATGATTCAGCATTTAAAGCTCTTTTGCTTTAAATTTTGTCACTATATTCAGGCTGAAGCTGACTGAATAGAAGTGTTATGTAACCACTCGCTGATCTCCATCTGGGGCCTAGGGTGTCACCGGCCCTGATAAATGTCAAGCCATTTCTTGAATAGAAGTTAAAAGAAAACCACAGGAATATATCTATCTAAATTGTTGCAATAAAGCTTGCCAATGGAAAGTATTTAGTGTCACATGTAAAAATGACCCCAACACATTAATACTGCATGATGATTTCATTTTTGTATATAATTATTATAGTGCCTTTTCCTTATTTTACAAAGTTTATGAATAACTGCAAATGCTGTTGACATGTATTCACTCACAAAATGTGGTATTAGAGGTGCAGGTGCTACTTTTATGTTCTTAATATATAATGTTCATGATTATATTGCAAGTTTAGTGTATGCAATACTGTGACATATCTTTATTAATGTTCAGTACTGTAATACTTTGGTAGAATATTATATTTTTGTTAATAATGGCTTAATGTGTTTCTCAATTATTCTGTGTCTGACAGAAATGCCAAAATGCTACAGCCAATAGATTGCACAGTTGGTGTTAGTTAGTATAAGTGGCTCATTCAGCATATTGAATCATTTTAGGTATAAGCTTTCTGCCTATTGAAATGGAGAGTGCTTCTAAAATGTTTTGCCCTATGTGTAAAAGACCAGTTTATTTTTAACTTCCCATACGGAATGTTAGGCAAGCAGAGTAATTTAGATGGAACTGACACATTTGTCTAATGCCATCTCTGCCAGTGCATGTAGGAAGCACATTAAATGCAAAATGTGGTGTATGTGTTAGCATTGTAGTTTACACTGAAAAAAAGACACTTCAAAAGATTATTCAGGACTGACATAAATTGTGCCTGCATTTCCCTTTTACACCGAGTGCCACTACAGACACTGCAATTGTGTGATTAGTCCATGTCATAATGCAAAAGTTTGTCACCACTAATTTGGTGAACACATATTTTATCCACAAATTAGAAAATATAAATAATGGTGTTTGTCATGGATGGCAGCGCCCCACCCTAATAGATACATCGACTACACCACCCCTTGTTGTTCGAGTATCCCCACACTAAGTTTGTCAAGAACGCTGGAGGTCCCACAAAGGACACCACAGGTAAGTACTCAGTTTCTAATATTCAATTTGTCTTATTTCTCCAGATTATCACAGAAAACAGAGCACACAACATTACAAAACTATGCTCACAGGTAAGACACAAATTCTGTACTGTATCACCTTTACAGTGGCTGTGGACAATCAAAAAGTGCCTTTATTTTTCAGGGCATACATTATCTAAAACTTGATAGAAATTGGAAAAATAAAGAGAAGAAAGGAAGAAAATAACACAAAACAAAATCCTAAAACCACTATAACTATAATTTAACAAATTTGCTATTCCCTCCTATAACATATTCTAAAAATAAGACAAAGAAGAGCCTTTGCTTATCCGATCATCCACAGTTCCTACCAAGAAGTCCAACACCAAGTACAGGTAAATCCACTAATCCAATCCCAGTGTTGTATCTTTATATGTATGTATTTATAGGTAGTTTCGCCAAGGCGCAGCAGAGAACAAACCTCGGGGAGATAAGTCAGAACAGTCACCAGCACAGGTAAGGCTTTCCTAGAATACTCCATTTACATGGTGTCACTATTGATAATGCCCGGCCCCCTTATGGCCCACCCTCCCAAGCGTGTCTCCCTATAGGTAGCTAAGCCAGGACTCTCTAGGAACTCTCCTACCAGGACCCCCACCGTTGGACCACCTCTGCCAGGGATCTACAGTGCTTTATTTAATTCCTTTTACCAACTTAATCACGAAAAGCTCTAACTTCTTCTATTTCTGTTTCAGATGCCATGAATAACAAGGGATAAAGCAACAACTGGAGATTAAACAAATAAATGCTTTAAATTCACTCTGGGTCACTGAGCTCATATTGAAAACAAATAATCAATTTCTCATCATTAACAAATCAAGCGCCAGGCACAACCAACCATATAACATTTACTTTCTTTGTACATTGTCCAAAGTCCTGCTCTCTACACTCAATCTGGATTCCACTTGCCAATTTAAGTTAGCTTTCAAACGATCCACAATATTCCATGGATTTCGATGTTTTCTACCAGCCAGGAGTTTGCTTAGCTTAAGTATTTGATTTATTTGTTGTTTTCACTACCACTCTGTTTTTTTCTGTGTGGATAAAGCTTTACATTAGCATAAAGTGTCACTATATATAGGAGTTTGGGGATAACCTGTGTTGTTCATGGCTGCCAATACGACCAGTTAAAACTGGTGGCAGAGTAACAATACCTGAATGCTCATGTCCACTGTAGTATGTATGCCATTGTCTACCAGCAGTTGAAGAGTGGGGTTCTTCTGGGTTGACAGAAACAAAGACAGACATATCAATATAAATAGGCTATTGTTTTTAGTTTTTTCTAATATGTATGACGTACATACCAGTTGTTCTCCCCAATTATTAGTTTCCTCCACGGAGAGATAAAAACAAAATCATAATTTAAAATTTACATAAATATATATATTTAAAATTGTTCTAATTTAATGAAAATTTCGTGGTATTGATGTAACGGGTATAAATTATCCTGTACTGTATTGAACATTGTCCACGAAATGTTAAAAACTAATAAAAAAACAAAAAAAACATTAATTAACACATTAACACATTATTAAAATGAAAATAATGACTATTGACACATGACATATTTACAAAGAAAGACTGGTGGATATACAGACACATATGCAGATCCATCTGTTGTTTTTTAATTTATTTTTGTATGTATATATATTTAGTGTTGAAGTGAAATTCCCTTGCTTCCAGGTCTCAGTCTCTCAGTCTTTTTACTGAGTCTAACTTTGCTGGAGACCCTTCACCTGCTGAAAATCTTAATTTATTTCTTCACAAACATTTTCATTGACATCCGATTATTTGGGATGAATATTCAAAACTTAGATATAAATCCTATGTTGTGTTATTTTTGATCATATATACTTCTGATCACTGAGAACATGTCACCAGAATACACTGAATTTTTGAACTGTTTTTGAAAAGCATTTCAAATATGTTATAAAAACTAACAGAAAAAAATCCAGAACATGCAATCAGAAAACAATAAAAATTGATTATATTAACCTATGCTAAGGAAATGATCAAATATGAAGTTTTAATGTATGTGTGTAATAATGACTTACAATTGCAGCACATACCAGTAAGTGTATACTCCCTGAGGACCACAGCACTTGTACCGGTATGTGCTTACTGCTCAAAGGTAACTCCATAACAACTGCAAACAAGATTAATTTAAACCATAAGAAAACTAACAGTTTCAGATCTATAAATCCTGTGACTGTCTCCTCTCTGCTGACCTTCCACAATATTGCTGCTGCATGGCTACATGACCTCCCTAGTCCTGTGATGCATGAACATCCTGCAGTGTGTCCTTCCCCTGCCTCAGTAACAATGACCCAAGGATGGTGGTACAGATTCCTGACACACTGGATAGGCTGAACATCTGCTTTTAAATAGTCCCCTTCCATCTTCATCAACACATGCCAAACCTTGCTACTGTGGAGGTATTGATAAGCCTCTGAGCTTTTCATGTTGTTCATAGCTTGCTCATCACTAGCGCTAGATTTAATTATATAGCTAAAAATGCTACCATAGGTAATTCGGGGGCACTGTCTTCCCAGCCTTCGCTGGTAGAGGGGTGAGGAAAAGTAATGTTGCCTTGTTTTAAAGTTGTTTTAGTGTTCTCCCAACTTTTACAATGGCTTATTGTGTAATGTTAAAACATTAGCCGCTAGTTGTTTACACTTTGCAAGAAGTCTGTCCCATAATATGCACAAAGCATCATGGTACATAGGAATATTGTGGATAGGAGCACTATTGTCGGCTCCCTGTTCCTTTCTTTAGTTCCCTTTCCTTCCCCTGTTTGCTCTGAACTAAGCATGTTCTCATTTGCTCCTCCAGTAACCTGCTTTTAAATGCCAAATTCCATCTGGGAATAGTAACAGGTGTAATACAAGACTCAACTGTTGCCAGGTAGTGACCTATCGAGCAACAGGTGCGCTCCGAGGGAATTGGGGCTTAATTAAAATAAATGTTGTATATAATCACACAATTGAAATAACAATATATACATAAAAAAACACATTCTAACTATAATAAAAATAAATCAGAATTCCAAAATAAAATTCTAAAACCAATAAACATGCTAAAAAACAATGCAATCAATAATTACACAATCAGCCCATCATCTCCTGTGACAAAAAAATCTGAAAATATATTCAAAAAAGTTTCCAAATGGTTGAGAGAAAATATTAAGAATACATTTGCATTTTAATCTCCCATTTCACTTAATGGGACAGGCACAGTTTGCTAAAGGCATACCTTTGAATGATCCAGGAAAAGCAGAATGGGGACCATTATGAAGAGTTTTGTATATGTTAACAAGATAAATGCATGTCAGAATAAAACTTCATCTTCTACTGGAAAAACTGTTAGAGTCTACCTTGACAAATCTGCAGATATTCATTAGCACTTAATACCACTTAATTATGCATTGTAAAACTGCACTGTGCTTAATTTTACTCATAGAAACCAAAGAAATCCATCTGTTCATTACAATGAGCGTGCTGACTCCTTAGCAAAATAGAGAATTCAAAATGTCCTATTTTCCACTTGAAGAAACTAAAACTCTTTGCTTATGGTTATGCAGGGCATTTAACTAGAACCTCTTGAACCTTGATTTTTTGTGCTATTTTCCATTCCCTCTTAAATGTGTACTGTCTTGCGACATTACTGCTTGACCCATTGTAGGTTTGATATTCAGATTTTAACAGTATAATGAATTCTACTTTTGCAAACCAAAATTAAACAGAAGTACACTCTTCAGTTATAAAACTATAGTTCTGAAAATAAAACATTTCTCATGGCAAGATATGGTACTTAAACATTTTCTGACAACCTAAATATACATCACAGGGTGCAGGAGCTGGCTCATGCGCCACACGTGGAACACAGGAGCAGTTGACACCTGTCGAATAGCACAGATAACGCAGGGCAACTACAGCTCTTACCGTGTGAATAAACGAACTATGTACACAGCGGGTCACTGGAGAAGTCAAGTGCCTTCCACTGGAGGACAACAGCAGTGGTCCCCTGCTCCATGGCATAATACAGACAGAGCGGGCCACAGACCTGCTGACCAATATATACAGAGCGGGGTACAGGCCAGACGCATGCACCACCGCAACACAGTTATAATGAAAGATCTATAATACAGGGCGACCTCGTAAGGCAACATGCCTGTAGGCCGCATGACAAGCCCTGGGAACACATCAACAGGGCTGTCAGTAAATCCAGGAGCAGCTCGCGTGGGTGCTCGACTGGAAGTCATAGTCCGGTGGAATGGAAAGACACAGTTCACCAGCTCCCTCAGGATGCACTTACAGGGGCAGACTGGGATAGGAAAGGCAGGAGCCAGAGCGAATAGGCTACTGGGGCTCGACTGTAGCCAACACCCAATTGAAGGGACAGGTCGTCACATCCAAGGGGGCACCTTGAAAAAGGGCCCACGATGTGGCAACGCCTCGAGTCGAGTGGGCCACCAGGTGATCAGGCACCGGAGTCCCGGTGGACTCATAGGACATGGTAATGGTGTCCACAATCCAATGTGAGAGGCACTGCTTTGAAAGCACCTGGCCCTGTCTCCGCACTTCATAAGACACAAACAGTTGGTCTGAGCGCCGAATGTCCTTAGTGCGTTCCAAACAGCACTTGAGGGCCCACACAGGACAGAGCAGGTGAAGCCGACTCTCTTGCTCTGAAGCAAATGGAGGAGGATGAAAATCCATCAATTCAATAGGCCTGTTAACATGAAATGGAGACAGCACTTTCGGAGGAATGCAGGGTTAGGCCGTAGCGTAACCCTGGAGCCATCTCCCGCAAAACGGACACACGATCGGTGTACGGACAGGGCGTGTAACGCGCTCACGTATTTTGCAGAGGTGATTGCCAGAAAAAATGCAGTCTTAAGTGACACCAGCTTCAGCTCAGCTGAGTTCAGTGGCTCAAATGGGGCTTGGGAAAGTGCGTCCAGCACTACATCAAGACGTCATGTGGGCAGTGAAAGGGTTTGAGTAGGCCGAAGCTGCCGAGCTCCCTTTAAAAACTGTGCAGCCAGAAAATGAGACCCAGGAGGCTCGCCATCAATCCGGACATGACATGCGGAGATGCCCGCCAGATACACTTTGAGCGTGGATGGGGACTTGCCCATGTCCAACAGCTCTTGTAGAAATTGCAATATGACCCCGATGGGGCAATTAATTGGGTCTTGACCGCCATCTTGGCACCAGGTGCTAAACATCTGCCAGCGGTAGGAATACTGCGACCTCATAGAGGGAGCTCTCGCCGACTGAATAGTGGCAACTACCGCGTCTGATAGACCCCAGGCAATCAATCGCTCCTGCTCAGGGGCCAGGCCCACAGCTGGAGGAGGCATCAGGACCACCGGGAGAAGGGGGGATGGTGGGAACACGTAAAGGAGACTAGCGCGTCGATCCCTAGGGTTCCTGAGCGGTCTCAGACGGAGAACCATAGTGGGCAGTGTGTGGACTCTGCCGAGGCAAAGAGATCCATGTCCGCCCTGCTGAACCAGCTCCACAATTGTTGTACCACAAGCGGGTGGAGGCGCCAATCAGAGACCAGGGGGCCTCCCCGAGAGAGGAGGTCCACCGCCGTGTTGGACAGGCCTGGGATGTGAACTGCTCTGATGGAGCGGAACCGTGGCTGTGCCCCACAGAAGCAGACGGCATGCTAGACAGTACAGTCTGCACGACCGGAGACCTCCTTGCCTGTTGATATAGGAAACCACTGCTGTGTTGTCCGTCCAAACCAGCACATGTCTGTCCCGCAGGACTGGCAGGAAATGAAACAGTCCAAGGAGTACTGCTTGTAACTCCAGTACGTTGATATGGAGGGCCCATGCAGGCTCCGTCCACCTGCCTCGGACTCCACGTCCATCGCAGACTGCTCCCCAACCTTGCTTGGAGGCGTCTGTCGTCATGACTGCTCGGTGGTAGACTGGCCCCAGGTGCACACCGAGGGTCAAATTGTGAGGGCTCCGCCACCAACGGAGCGCCTTCCAGCACGCCGGAGTGACTGTGACTCGGCGTGCTCGATCGCGGTGAGGGTGCATCGTGAGAGACACGAACCACCACTGCAGTGGCCTCAATTGGAGGAGGCCGAGGGGGAGGGTCTGTGATGCAGCCGCTAGGAGGCCCAGCAGCCTTTGGCAAAGGGACACCCTGACATGAGCTCTCAGTCGAAAAAGAGGGAGAGACACTTGTGTATTGAGGCAACTGTCTCTGGCGCCAGCGTGCCGAGAATGGCAACGGAATCCAGGCGCAGTCCGAGGAAACTGAGTTGGCATCAGGCGGCTCCTCTCTCGATTGACCCGAAGGCCCAATTCGGAGAGGCGGCCTAAAATCAGGTTCGTGTGTATCTGAACCTGCTCCCTCGAGTGAGAACAAACCAGCCAGTCGTCTAGATAATTGAGGACGCGGACCACCTGGCAATGCAAGGGGTCTAACACGACGTCCATGCACTTGGAAAAAGTGCGTCGGGCTAGCGATAGGCCGAACGGGAGAACAGCAAACTTGAATGCTCGGCCCTTGAAGGCGAAGCGGAGAAACTTCCTGTGCGCCTGCGAAATGGGGATATGAAAGTAAGCATCTTTCAGATGCACCGTGGTGAACCAGTCATCTGGCTTGATGGTCTGGGACATCGTGCACAGGTTGAGCATCTTGAAGCGCAGCACCTTGAGGTGGCGGTTCAGGTGCCTCAGAACCAAGATGGGGCGGAAACCATCATCTTTCTTGGGCACAAGGAAGTATGGGGAATAGAATCCCTCATGCTGCCCCGGCGGGGGCACTTTGTGGATAGCTTGCTTCTCCAGGATTTCAATGCGAAGCGCCGCACACTGCAACGGGTCCCTCACTCGCGTCCACACCACGCCCTGGAATTGCAGGGTGTAGTAAACTGATATAATTTGGAGCACCCAAGAGACTTGGGTGCGGAGTTGCCAATTTGAGAGTTGCTGGGGGGTGTAAGGGTGGGCCAGAGGCTACTGCAATGCCTCAGGGACAGGGCTTGGG
Source organism: Amia ocellicauda (assembly GCF_036373705.1). Taxonomy (NCBI): domain Eukaryota; kingdom Metazoa; phylum Chordata; class Actinopteri; order Amiiformes; family Amiidae; genus Amia; species Amia ocellicauda. Next base: position 24,618,231 of record NC_089857.1, read on the forward strand.
TGGCGGAGGGGGTGGGGTTGGGCCAGGTCCCCTCATACCACGAGGCAGGCAGGAGCCCCCCCAGACTTGCCGCCCTGGCCCCCAATGGCCCACGGTGGCAAGCCTGGGGGGGCTCCTACCTGCCAGTGATGTGCTGGCAGAGATCGGCAGGTGGGTGGGGTTGTGACCTGGGCTGTGGTCAGGCCTGTGGCCTGGGAGCCGTGGTCGGAGGATCTCCCCGCCGGCAAGCTGCCGCAGACTGCCTGCGCTGCTGGGCCTGGGGTGCTATGGGGTAGACCCGGGCCAGCTGCATGGACTGCTCCCTCTCCTGTACAAACACAGACCAAGTCCAGCGAAATGGCAAAAGAGGATGAATCTGCGCTGATGTCACGTTTTATAGAACAGGAAGTGGGAAGGGACCTGTTCTGAGTGACGAGCGCAGGGGCCAATGGCAGCTTTGATAAAGTGACGTTTTGATCGGGTTCCTACGGAAGTGCACAGAAACCCCTCCCCCTTGGGCAGTGCTTCCTTTTTCAGATAACCGGGGTTGCATATGTAACCTATCGTTACCTCGCGATCACGACATAGTGGGCCATGAGTTAACCTTGTCTCACTATCAGAGAATTCGGAAGTGTTGTCATTTTCATGAGACTGGGGCAGTGCTGTGTCAACACATTCGGTTTTACTTTCAACAAGGCTAATGCAGAAATAAATTGTTTTATGCATTTCAATAATTGAAGGACTACACATCAAAGGAGTAGCCACCCCTTAAATGGCGACACATGGTGATTCAGACCATTCGGACAATGCGGTCAATGTGGTCCGGACCTCAGCAATTGTACACAAATGAAGACTTAAAATATATAACTTAAAGCAGGCATAACTATACTCAGTGGTTAACAGACTTATTCCAACTCCTGTATTGTACGGAATAATAATGACAGTAAAAACATTATTGTTATAATAAATACATGCGTGACTGATGCATTTGAAACTCTCCACTCGACATGAGCCTACATGTGAGGCTTAATGCTGTACTGAGGGGTTACGTCACTTGTAATGTGGTCATTATGCAGAGTGAACCTATTTACAAATAGGCACATGTAGCATATGCTAATATGAACATGTTTATGATTATTATGATTGTAGTTTGGATAGTTTATAGGAGTTGTGTCAAGAAAACTAAAACAAATGCCATTCAGTTTGCTAAGACCAGTACCATGATAAAAAAAAAAAAAAATACCCCCTCTGGTTATCTCGTGATCATGAGATAACCAAAGGCGGTATTGTTTTGTTGTTTTTCATGTTATCAACGAGCCACCATAGAATACAGCACACTCTGTATTTTTAACTTTTCTTGATTTCTTCCAAAAGATCTCCATCTGCACTGATTTGTTTGTAGACATGAATGTTGACTTCTTCAAGTATCTTTTGATTTGCTTAAATGTTCTTAGCTTTTACAAAGCCATTGGACATGAAACAGTATTTCAGTATTTTGATGTATTTCTGTCACTTTGATGTTTAATTTTAGTTTTAAGTTTTTGTTTTCACATTTTTGATTAGGAGCTCTAGCCCCCTCAATTGACCTGCAGTTGAAGGTGTTGTCTGGCAATGGATACACATTCCATTTACACACTTGAGGTCTATTCCTCAGAATGAAGGGTACAGTGCCCCAAACCACCTACAGAGAGCCCAGGAAATGGGTATGGTGGAGCCAAGTACCCCCGAAGCCCCAAGTTCCTGCTGATTGTGACTATATAGACATGTGGTCATCGGCTTTTGTGTTCCCCACCTCTGCCTTCTCCAACAGGAGCAATAGGGATATGCAGCACGGATGAATTGTGGTTTTGGTTCAGCCACAGGATAGACAGGGCAGCTATTGAGACTGGATCAAGAAACAGGGTCGAATTTGACATTGAAGCAGAGAAAGCTATGTATTAGCCCCACAGTTTATTGAGGGGAATGAAATCACAAAACTGTATAAGAGGACTGAGGAATATAGTAAGAAAAACTATTTAATTCTATGGTTCCCTGAGAGTTGTCTCCCTTTTTGATGGGCTTGCGCCCTGTGTGCTGTATCTGGATATTTTCAAATAAAATAAAAAACAGGTTACCGAGTGCAAAATCAACACATTCATGGCAAAAATGTATCTCCCTGCAGCTTTGGTGTGGCAGATTCCTCGAGGGATGGGCGCTCTGGTTCTCCAGGTTCTATCCCAGCATATGTCAGTGCTTATGTTAGTGGCCCATGGAAAGAGAAGTTTTGCTGAGAGCGCTGCCCAGAAGAGCCTGGCGAGAACACCTGAGCTAAGAGCTAAGGAAATAGGACTGTGTTCTGGACTGATCCATGAGAAAGACTGGCAAGCCTATTTTATATATTTCCCTTTTGTGTTTTGTAATTGTACTCTGCTGCTGTGTACTTATCAAGGGATTTAGTATACAGCTCTGGAAAAAATTAAGAGAGCACTGCAAAATTATCAGTTTCTCTGGTTTTACTATTTATAGGTATGTGTTTGGTTAAAAGGAACATTTTTGTTTTATTCTATAAACTACTGACAACATTTCTCCCAAATTCCAAATAAAAATATGAATGGAATGGAATGGCTGCCATACATGTAGAGATCTCTTTATTTTTCCCAGAGCTGTAGCTTTCAGCTTAAGTAATTGTATTCTTTCTATTTTGCTTCATTAGATTAGGGTTTTGTACAGGTTTTTATTCACAGTTCATGGGAATCTGTATGTACATCACTTTCTCATCCCCTTGACCAGCATATCTCCTCTGAGGTATTAGTGCCAGGATCCACAGGAGCACTTCAGCTGGGACCCACAGTGCTGGGCAGGAGCTGCTATTAGGAATCTGTCGGTAAGTGCAATTAGTACTGAACAGTAGACACAGGTATTCCCCAGGACCAAAAATTTGATATGATAAAAATGTTGTGCCAAAACTAAAATGGTGGACAATACCAGAGTAGAGTTTTCAGTGTCATTTTCTGAGAAATATTGATAGATTTAATGATTTAATAATTCATGATTTAATTATATGCTGTAATATGTTCCAGTGACTAAAATAAAGGAAGCATAGAGGAATCAACATGCAACAAAATGAATACCACTAAAAAATGGATTTTATTTAGGTGGTACATTCCACCGTTTGCAGACATAGCAAAGTTTAATTTAAAGGAGAAAAAGGGGCACAACCTGAAATGTTCAAAATATTTAAGTGAGAGACTCGCATTTTAATATTTTGACGGTGGAATGTCAGCCTACATTTCAGAGAGCTGAATTTTTATTGGAAGACGTAGCCATCTGCTTCATGTTCATGTCAAATTGAATGACTAGCTAGCTTAATTTGAAAAACAAAAATTATAACCAACCAGAGCAAGATGGCAAAAAAAATTATTGCTGTTAATTTCAGCCTGAATGGACTGATCAGTATACCTTTGTGGAGAAGTTGGGGTCAAGAGACACTTTGAGACGCACTAATGCAGATATGAGAATTCCAACATGAAGACAATTTCATCCTAAAAACTGGGAACGAACTTCCACCCACTTTCAGCACGATGCATGGCTCAACACACACAATACACTCATTGTTAATCACTTGTTGATGCCCATTTCTCATCTTTTGTGGTGTTTTATTGTGCTAGAAACCAGCACTATGTCAGTGAACAAAATATAGCACATTTTATGTAGCTTTCTATTGTGTATAGTAGCCTAGAGCTAGCTTGGGTGTCACCTACTGGTACAAGAACTACTATCAGTGCAATATTTATGTTGTTTTTTGTGCATTTCTATCTAATATGTCTTATACACAAGTGTAAACATTGCTGTGGGTCTTTAGATTTTTTTCCTCGTTAATTGTTTTTTGTTTGGCTCTTCTAATAAAAAGGTGTAGTCTATACAATACTTCCCAGCACCAAAAGTGCTTGGTCCATAAGAGGTTGAAAAGTTACAAAATCGCAAAGACCAAATGGCATTTCTGTAAACTGTCAGGATTTCCAATAGTTTGTGCAAGTTTAGAGTTATTTAATTAAGAATAACTAACTGCTTTGTGGTACCAGTTATTTTGTGATGTGAAAGGACTTACATACAAAAGAAGAAGCAAATTAAATATTAAACTACTATGAAGGGGAAAAAATAAAAATAAAACATTTGCTTGTAAAAAATATTTGATTTAAATTATAAAATTTAATTTATCTTTACAATAACATTTCAGATATAATTGGTAGTGCATCTGCAGGACAATAGATAAGGAGCTAAAGATTCTGGAGATCACCAAATAATCTTATTATGAGAGACATTTCTCACAGGAAATCTGATAACCAGTTTACTCTGATTGCTGATTACTCAGTTAATCCCAAATTATGTATTAAATAAACCATAATGGAACCATAATACTGTTTCAACTTTTGTTGTCTACTACTACTACTACTACTACTACTACTACTACTACTAATAATAATAATAATAATAATAATAATAATAATAATAATAATTCAATTATTAGCATGAATCAATTGGCCTTCCAAGCCTTCCACAGAAATGTGCCAAGTGATCCAAGGATCCTGTCCAGTCTATAAACCACTTTCACTTCATATACAATAATGCTGCGCGGGAGTATTTATATTTTGTACTCGATTTCAGTGTAGAGAGTGCAAGCAATTTCACTGTACACGGAAGTCATTTCACTGTACACGGAAATCATTTCACTGTACACGGAAGTCATTTCACTGTACACGGAAGTCATTTCACTGTACACGATGCAAGCAATTTCAGTGTAGAGAGTGTTTTTCAGTGATAATGTCCCTAACGGCACCTCATACGTCTGCATCCAGTGCTCAGATTGGTATAATATGGACTGAAGGCAGTGTGTCTGTAGGGATGCATAGTTAAAAAACGCAGGACAGACGTTGGCCAAGTTCAGTAATTTGCAATTCCAAACTGGGGTGAAATTGGGTGGGCGTGGGGAGGAAGGGAATCTAAATTTAAAAATACATAAAACATAAGCATCATACAATTTATAGTGTGTAGAATTCTTATTAAAAGTCTGTATAAAGATTTACGTGAAACTGAACATTATCTTAACATTGAAGAAACGTATTTCTGTTAAGACATCCTGTCACACAGTATAATTCTACAGCATATGACATATGGTCATGGTTTTAATGTTTTGTTGAAGTCTCTCCACTGTAGGATGCCTTTTGAGAATAATTTTCTTCTGAAACATTTCGGGATTATCCTTAGTTCTTAACAGATGTAGTTCTAATCTGTGGCTAAATTTGGTTGCAAAAGAGTTTTAAAATGCCCATGTTTATCTTAGTCAGATATATTCATAAGTCATATAAGAGCTCACCGATTTACAATGTAGCATATTTAAGAGTATTCGATTTTTTTAAATGGGGATATATTTGTCTAAAATTGTATGTCTGAACCTGTTACCAATTTTGCTGTTGGAAACAAAGTAATTCATTCTGGGTAATGAATCAGTGTTAATTACAAATATTTATAATTTATTTTTAAAATAAATAAAAAGGCCATCATCATCATATCATTTCAACATATTGAATTGAAGGATATACACTAAATACAAAATACAATATAAATCCTGTTAAGCAGTCATAAAGTATGAATTTGTGAGCTAAATAACATTATTTGTGATATTTTGCTTAGTATCACATAAATGCTTTATTATCAGTGAAATGTAGACATCATATTATACATGAGACCTGTATATGAGAGGGACAAGAGTGAGACCATGTCACAGAGGGTGCGATTCCTTGTTTATTATATTTGTTATATTGTTTTGAATTTCTTTATTATATTCACTGGTTTATTTTGTACATGCATTATTTTGTTTATTTATGTATTTATTTAATAATCGCCTTGCATTTATGGTTTGTTTTCACTCACTAATTGCTTTATTGTTTTATTATTATCATGTGTGTTTTTAATAATTATTATAATAATTCCCCTCTTCTATGCAGGTTATATAAAGTGCTGAATGTGCAAAACAGTACCTTGGTTAGTTCAGTAGATAAGGATCAGTATAAAGTTCAAATAACCCATTAAACAGTTCTCTATCTAAAATATTTATAAAGAGAGCGTTCCTGTTAGGGATGACAAAAAGAAAATACGGGTGGGCTGACAGCGCTCTATGTCAATAAAATATGCTTTACAAACACCTTAAGCTTTCCTGTTTTCTCTCTTCATATACACCTGCACCAAAATGCCAAGGTTGGAGTTGCAGCGAGACAGAGAGAGCAGCCTGTACAGAGCATTCATTTTCTGAGCATGTGGGATCTTCCAATGCTAAGCTATGTATCCAGTCCCTTGGCATTTTGGTGCAACATGGGTTTAGACGAGGCAGATCATGTCTTAATAATGTATTGCAGTTTTTTGAACATGCAACTGCAACTGCAGCTGTAGATCATGTGAAACCATATGATATGATATACTTAGATTTTCAAAAAGCTTTTGATAAGGTTCCACACCAAAGACTGATCCTCAGATTGGAAGCTCTAGGCATTCAGGGTAATGTCAGTAGATGGATTATGAACTGGTTGATGTATAGGACACAGAGGGTGTCGATTTAAAGGAGTTGCCTCTAACTGGAGTGAGGTTGTTAGTGGAGTTCCACAGGGATCAGTACTAGGGCCTTTGCTTTTTCTAATCTATATTAATGATCTGGACTCTGGGATAGTTAGCAAACTTGTCGAATTTGCAGATGATACTAAAATAGGTGGCTCAGCAGATACAATCTCATGCAGGTAACAAAAATGTCCACTATAATTACACTATGGGAGGAATAGTGCTATAGTTCCCATCTATAGGAACTAGATGAAGTAACGCATGAGAAAGACTTAGGAGTCTACGTGGACTCCTCACTTTCCCCATCCAAACAAAGTGGGAAGCAATAGAAAAGGCAAACAGAATTCTAGGGTATATTGTCAAATGTGTAGAATTGAGAACAAGGGCAGTAATGTTCAGACTGTACAATGCACTTGTTAGAGCTCATCTGAATACTGTGTACAGTTCTGGGCTCCACACATCAAGAAAGATATTGCTGCTCTAGAGGCAGTTCAGAGGAGAGCAACCAGACTTATTCCAGGTCTGAAGGGAATGTCCTACTCGGAGAGACTGAGGGAACTGAACCTTTTCACCCTGGAACAGAGGAGACTACATGGGAACTTGATTCAGGTCTTCAAAATCATGAAAGGCATCGACCACATCAAACCAGAGGAGCTTTTCCAGATCAGCAGGGACACACGCACATGGGGACACAAATGGAAATTGGGCTTCAAGGCATTCAAGATGGAAAACAGGAGACACTTCTTCACACAGAGAGTTGTCACAATCTGGAACAAACTCCCCAGCAATGTGATTGAAGCTGAAAATTTGGGAACATTTAAAATTGACTGGATATGATCCTTGGATCACTTAGTTATTAAAGGACACCAAACGAGCATGATGGGTCGAATAGCCTCCTCTTGTTTGTAAACTTTCTTATGTTCTCATGTTCTTATGTTCTAAAAAAAACAGAAAAAACACAAACTGAAAATACAGCAAAAAAAGTTATTTTTCTGCATTGACAGAAACAAAGATCGACTGATCAATATAGATAGGCTCATCTGTTTAGTTTTAATCCTTATATATAAGAATGCGTTTGCAAAGACTAGTGTATGACGAGGCATTTCAAAATACAGCAGCTGGAAGACTCTTGTTTCTTGCTGTAAATACGGTGCAAATATCAGACACTTTGAAGAAAACATCTGTCCATGCTACAATCTAGCTCAGACATCTAAAATCCTAAGGTACACCTGTCTAAACATCTTATTCACCTATATAAATTACCCCATTATGTCTATTATAATTTAAAACATTTGTGTCCCAATCAGTCATATATTAAACAGTAGCGAATAATAGAAACATCTACATTCATACATTAGACCTGTCTTTCACAAGAAACGGAATCTTGCTTTACATGTGCATGCACTTTGTGCACTGAAAATCAAAAATACAAGCAAATAATGACTTCTGACATGGTTCAACATCATGCTGTGTGTTTGACCTGCACATTGCATGTGTGATTTATATGCGTTACTACTTAAAATACTGTGAAAAATGTGTCAACATTAAGTGTGTCTAAAAAGAAAGCACAATACTTCAAAACAGTTGGTGGCAGACACTCTCCAAGCATAGTTTATATATTTTAGGGTGTGGTTTGAAGTAGAAAGTATGATTAAGACAGTGATCATCCTAAGATTGCTATTTAAACAGTCATTAATGATAAGGATAAACCCAGATTATTCCCCAAAAGACTAGAAAATAATATTAATATTTAAAGGACAATTCAAATCCTCTAGGCTACAAGCCTCTTTTATCTCACAACGAATTATCTCAGAAGAATACAGTATGTACAAGATAACTTGAGAAATTATGCCAAGAGCAAAACAAAATAAGAGTGGTGTTATAAGAAGAAGCCTAACACCAGAAAAGCTAACACCCAGGGACAAAGAAAATATCAAATAACTCCCCTCAGCTGAAATAGCCCTAATGTATAGTAAATCAAAGTGATCCACAACTCTACTGCCAGCATATGAAATTCTCAGTATCGTTGAATTATTTTTGCTGTGGTTCAAATACAAGGGCAACCTGTATAAACTTTTTGCATACATTGGTCACCTACACTTGACAGCCTTGATTTAGAAAATGCAACCATTTAATGGCACAGGAAAATACCACTTACAGATCTGTAATATGTATAATCAACATGCTTGCTTTAAGTCACTGCTAGTTGAATGCTGTCCACTTTGCATATATTTACACTATAATTAGAACCCATAAAATGGCTTAAATTATTCTATAATTGAACATTCTATCATTATATTGCAGTTAATCCTAGCAGTATTATGGATATGATAATGCTGTCAATGAAACCAGCATATAAGAAGCTGTAAAGCTGCTTTAAAATGATGAGATATAATAATGTATTCCATGTAGCCTGTTCCTCTTTTCCTTGGCCTACTTTAGCAATCCCTAAAATCAAAATATGAACAATACTGTTCAATGATATGTGTAACTCACAAACAAGGAGAGACATCTTCTGCCTTCCTTCTGGTCAAATATGCTACAATAGTAATAACAGTGTACAATTCCAAGTTGTATTACATACTGTACGAGAGTTGGCATAGCATTCTTTATCCTCAGTGTGTCAGATTGTGTGTTGTGGCAGCAATGAAGCATATACCTGAAATGACAACAGACTGCAACTGGAGGGTGAATGTCCTTTCAGACTAAGTTGAACTGGAGAAAAGACAGATTATTGTACCAGAACTGCCTTGTTTGCCTTTTTTAGACAAAAGAAAAGAAAAAAGATTGAAGGACCATTTACTACAAATTAACCAAAAACCTTGACTTTAACAACGCACATTGTAAACATAAGAACCAGTTATAAATCCTTAAATGGGAACTAGCATGGTTCCATGTTACTATAGTATAGAAGATGTATAGCACTTTTCCAGTTTGACTCAACTCAAAAATGTTAAATTTAATAATGACCAAATAATGCTGCATATCAAAAGTCAGCATGTATGCTCCTTCAGAGTTCAGCATAACATCCTCAAAAACACCTGATTTACCTTCCCTTGAGCAATCCCAGTCATTATTATCAAGTCAGCCAAGTGTGTTGCAAAGTGAACATGGCATATGTGAAAACAAAGATATTAAATATGATCCTGAAAACAAGTGAAGCAGGAAAGAAAAACAGAGTTTTGAAATTCTCACAATTCTCAAACGGCCTGTCTAACCTATTGGTTTTGTGATTGTGACTACACTGTATATATATTGTTATGCTGTGTGGGGCGAGATGGGGGAAGCATTGTCTTGAATTAGAGGGCTAAGGGGGATCTGACTTTCTGCTCCCCCACGATTGGCTCACAGACTCAATAAAGCAGAAAGTGACCTGCTTCCTGGTGTGGTGAATAAGGAGGAGAGCATGGTAATGGAGAAAGCAAATGAGACTGAACAAGATACAGAGAATTTAATATGGTGCCAAACTTTGATTTATGGCCTGATGACTTAAGGATTTTGAATTGTATTGTTAGCTGTTTGTTGTGTATGTCTTTAATTAGTTTCAGGTTGAGAGAGATACCTGTTTTATGTTTAGGTAGACTCAAAGAGGAGTTAGGCTTTTGTTTGGGTTTTTGTATGTCTGTTCATGTTGGACCACCAGAGCAATGTAGAATAAATTAATGTAATCTACTTTTCACCACATCACCATGTGCGTGTGCAACTTTTTTCCTAAAACCCCACCTTAAATGAGCCCTGACATGTAGATAATCCCCCAACAGTGTTATTATATATAAGCTAATATAAATTTTTATCTGGGCTATATTAAATCAAATATTGTAATAGAGTGTTACAAACCTGAATCCACAACTAAGAACAGTTTTGTAGTATTTTTTATTAGCAAGTGGGTCAAAGCTTTGATTTAATCCCAGCACTTGTCTTGAAACAGCTAAATGAGATGCAATCTGAAACACAGCACTTGTCACAGGATTATTCTTATTTGTAATGCTCAAGAGCTGCTCTTAAGACCTGCAATTAGTGTTAAATAAAAGGTGTAATATCAAGTTAAAAATTCAATTAAAGGGTTTGATTTAACTGATCCAGAACTCAGGTTGATCGAAAGATTCAGGGGTCCCCCAAGATGAGGGCTGCATTGCGAACCACTCCCTTGCTCTCTCATTATCTTCCCTTGTGGGGGTACTAAGTACTATGGCTGCCATTTTAAGAGATGCCCCAATCCCTTACGGATTAGAGAAGAAAATACTTCTAATAATAATGTGCTAAAGTAAACTGAAAAACCAGTTTGAAAAATGTTAATGTTAATTTTTGCTGTATTAGAACATATGTAGTATTTGTGCTTCAATTTCAGTTTTTTTTATAGAATGCATTTAAGACAGGAGCTTTAGATTTATTGTTTCTCTTTTTACTTACAATTATTTAAGGTTCTCTCTTAAGCTCCCAATATCTTTTTCTAGTTAACATTTTGTCAGCCTTTGTGAAGCACAGAAAGATATCAGCACATGTAATCATTTTATGATGATTGTTGTGGTAATTAATAGTAATAGTGATTTGTAATGCACTTATTGATAGATATGCTATACATAAAGCCTGTTCAATCCATCATATAGTTTGATTTAGATTTAGATTTATTGTTTGCATGGTGTTTGCTACTGAATGCCCATCCTTAGCACTCTGACACTTCATCAAGTTATGGGACGCTACTTATTATATTAGGTTACAAATACCTATTAACAGGTGTTAATAGGTATTTGTAACCTAGTGTAACAGTGATTTATATTCTTTGTGCATGTTGTGCTTATCCATTTATTTCAGAATAATACTAGATTTCTTACCAAATGTGTTATTTTCTTATAATTAAAAAAAACACCTGATTTCACCCAATTTGTTCTACAAATCTTTCACCCATATTTGTAAAATAATATGGATTATATTGATAATGTGAAATTCAGAAACCCTGATTATATTTGATATTTGGTGATAGAGGCTCAATAAATAAGTGAAATTGAAATAAAATGAATAATTGTGCACGTTCTGTGCCAGTTGTGACATAAATGTGTGATAATGTATCTGTTGATGTCTTTCAATTTAAGGGAAATAAGATCACTCTAAGCAGTATAGAGTTCTGGATCACACTGCAGAATAAAGGACACTATAGTCATTTCAGGGTGGTTGCATACTAAAGACTCTCTGGGAATGGAGGTAAAATGAGTATAAACAGACTCGACTGCAATTTATTCTCCTTACCTTGTGAAAAGTGGGAATTAAAAGAGGGAACCCAAGAAGTCATACAAACACCAAAAGCCTAGCAGTTTTTAACATTTTGTTTAATTCCAGTTTTTCAGAACTGATCAGATATTTTGCAATGGACAATAAACTTGTATCAGTTGTAAGGACATTAACAATAACAAGAAAAAGTACAGATAAGTGACTAAAACATGTTGCAGCAAACCCTTATGGAAGAACCATAAGTAAATGTAATAGGATTTACTTTTTTTCTGCCAACAGAAACAGCTGTACTGGTAATATGGTACGAAAGCAGTGCACCTGGTACTGTCTGAAGAGGCAGCAGAGCCTACAGTTGGAACCTGAGTGGACTTGAAATCAGGAGGGTTGTATTGGATCAAGGAAAGGGGAGAGAAACCATAACAGCTGTTGAAAGTCAAGTACTGCATGTGTTATTGATTAAAAGCTGGGGCTACCGAGTTATAACCTTTCCTCTGATTAGTAGTATAATTTTATAGCAAGAAGACCAAGAGGCTACTGGTAACTTAAATAAAGCAATAACTTTATTGTGCAATATATTTTTACAGTCCCCTCAGGGCTGTTGCTGCTGCCTTTTTTTCAAGGTCAAATCCTCATTCATACGGGTGATTCTTTCACGTCACATCCCTTTCTCCCCGCAGGTATCAAGTGCCGGCTTGGAACCTGGGAAGACAGGATAAACTGGGGATGTGACCCCATAGGATCTGCAGATAAGGACTCTTAATTATGATTTATATTCTTATTCTGAAACATCACTTTTCCTTCTTCTAAATTCCTTTCAGGTATCACAAAAAACACATCTGAACCTCTGGGTCTGGGTCTGGGTTTCTAACCTAACTGCAAACTAACAAGCAGTGTGTGGTGACTGGTGGCAGCTGCTGGCTGCTCTATTCTCATATTCTGCTGCTCTCTCTTTGTGTGCTAGCTGCTCTCCTGCAGAACTCATTACCAGGGGAGAGAGTTCAGGTGTGTAGGCTAGTGGCCACAGGTGTGCATAGTTAGTGGCTAGGGCTCAAAGAAAAAAACAAATAATACTTTAATTACAAAACAACCATATAGGCAGAACAGATAATAAAACATCAAACCACGTTAATGAAAAATAAAGTCATAATAAATTAAACAATTAAAAAAGAGTCAACCAGCCCACATTTATGCCAAAATCAACATACCAAAATAGTAATGAAGTCAGAGCATGCAGGGAGCCAACATTATTTTTTTTTTACATTGTTAAGGCAAAACCTATTTCAAAATTGTATGCTAAACCTGGTAGTATTCACACATATTTTGTGCAAATTAGGTATGGCAAAGTATAGGCTTACTATGACTTCATGATCTAGAAGTCACAAAGAATAGTCTCCTATTGAAAATATCAAACTTTTCCATCAACAAAATATTTTTCTATTCATCATTATTTGTCTCCGCACATCTCTCTGTCTGCTGCCCCTTTGTGGTCAGTGAATGCAACATTGTGTCAGTGTGTTTACGATTTAGCAGCTTCATTGACAAGCAGCTTTGACTGTGAAGCCAATGAGGAAGTACCAAAACTCTAAAATAAATTATGTAATACCTGAGCTTTATAAGACACACAGTTTTGACTTAATTAGATAGTAAAACAACAGTCGCTTTGTTTATTACTTATATGATTACTTAATAAAGTGCAGACAAACGATTTTCTAAAACAAGGTGTTTATTAACAGACTACATCCACGTTCCCTCCCTGAACCTCTCACTCCAGTAAAAACAGTCACTGTCAACACTAGCAAACTCCGGCTCGATCTCGCCGTGCAGCGCTTTTATTCCCCCCTGCCACGTGACCCCCACCCCCTAGTCACCACTCCCAGGCTATACCAATCCCGGAGATGGGGGGAGCCATGAAACCCCAGAACTTCCCACAACATAGAACATCCCTCCCAACCCCCAACACATAACAGTAACCACACACAAATTCCTCCCTCACACTCACACACACCCAGGGTCCCCGAACTGACCCACCCACCCTTCATACTCTTATGCCCCCCATTATGCTGCCCTAATGGCACACACTCACACAACAGTCCAATAGCTAGGATTGCAACCTTTTTGCAGTGTTCAAACATGTATACATTTTCTAAAGTATGTTTCACATACGCTTAGGAGAAAAGCGACCACATTACCATATCATGACAGAACAAAATTTTAATTAAAAATGCATTGATCTGAGCAGAGGAGTTCTGGTGACACGTGTAGACAAACAATCTGATGGGTTTTCTCCTTCTAGCACCAGTCCCCAAATAGCTAATACTATTAATAATGTTATATATATTATATTATTGTGTTCTGATATTTATATTTTGATTCTGTTTAAATCATAAAAATTCTGAATCCAGCAGGATTATCTGTGCATGCACTACAGAAAGTGGACAGCTCTAATAAGAACGTTTTTAATACAATCTGTCATCTGTCATTGTAGGGTAAGTCATTGTTAAAAATGTATACATGTTTAAACATTACAAAAGATGTATTGGAGTGTGTGAACTTCCACAGCTCTCTCTCTGTACCGGGATTCGTTGCATGACGGGAATCGAGGCGGAGTGGAGTATCTTGTTACAATATATGCAAACAAAAGACGAAATCGGTTCACCAATCTCGTTGTAAGAAAATCCTGGCAAATCCAGAGAGGCCACTTCTCCCCCTTAGATATTATGATATTGTATCGATGATGTGTGTGCACGTGAGAGATTGGGATGCCCAGCTAATATATATATTGGTCCACGCAGGTCCAAACAGAACAAACGGGTCCAAACAGACCGGCCCACCAGGAAATCTCCCACACTTCTGATTGGACTGGCAATCCTCTGCATGAGAGCCACCTTTGGAAGAGACTTACAAATTATATATGGACTGTCTTTTTTGATTTAGATAGACTATTAATGTCCAAAACAGACTTTTAATTTAATCCTACAGTTACCCATGGCAGTTGTTGTCAGTTTTGTTTAAGTAGGTATTCAATTCACTAAATAAATATGGAGGGTAATTTGGACAAAATTAATAAATAAATAAAATACAAAATACATAGGCCTACATGAATAAATAAATAAAAAGTGATATATATGTATTTAGACTAATTTCCTTTTTTATCTATGTGTTTCTTTATTTCTATATTTATTTCATATTTTATTTATTTAAAAAATTTAAAATGTTGACACATATTACCCTCTATAAATGAAACCTGTTAACTGACTTGAGAACCACATGTAACCTGGGGCAAGGCTCTGTCAAACTATACCAGACTGTGTTATCTGATCTAATATTCCAGATTATAAATAGAGTATGTCACCCTTATTCAATCTTATATAGAAGGGCAATAGAGAATTTAACAATAGGGTTTCTTTTTTCTAAAGCACTTATGCCAAAACCACATCCCGTTTCTCCTAGGGGTGTGTTCTAGCCTAATAGATCCGCATCATTGGTCAACAGCTTGAGAGCGCTGATCGGATAGACTCAAAGACACTCAGCCCACAGTGACCCTACGTGCACAGCACACTGCCCGCTCGCTTGAGCTACAGAGCGCATTCATGTCCAACCAGAGCAGCGAATCCCGGCGGCAGGGGGCGGAGCTATGCTCGGATGTAAAATCTCCCGGCGGCAGCGACAGTTGAGAAATGTTCGACTTTATGCTAATTACCAGCGAGTGGCAGTGACGGAGTCCGGCGACTACCAATGATAGGGCAGATGTGCTCTGCATCTGGAAGTCCCTTCTCTTTTCTACTCGCTAGCTAGCTTAAAACATAGACGAGAAACGTATTATTGCGGTGTCCGGTTTCCCATTATTTATGATACAGAGATATAATTCTAAAAATGGATGCATGGAGGAATGTTTCAGAGATCGTTGGGATCAGGGGTAAGTGATGCATGCATAACGTAACACGAAGTAAATTGATATTTGAACACTGACAAATCATTGACTTGGCATTGTGTTGATATGTAATACATTTTTAGTAGTGAAGTCACACAAATAATAAATACTTATTAATAATTGCGGAGACTGATGTTTCCTCTATATTTTCAGGTAGTAGTGGAAACAATAACCATTAACAGTACATCCCTACTTGATCCTTACTGTTATTGCATAAATAGGATGGGTAGACCACAACTTCCTGGTTGTCGCTGGTATAAATTAGGAAGACACGCCCCCCCCCCCCCCATTGTTGCCAGCTTAGCGACGTTGTCGTTGGTTTAAGCGACTTTTAAGACCTCTTTAGCGACTTTTATTCAAAAAAACACCTAGCGACAAATCTAGCGACTTTTTGGACAGACCTTAGCTACCTTCCGTAGAAGAAAGTCGCCAGTACTGCCCTGCAGCGCGGGGTCTTGCTGTCCTGCCGACTCGGAGGCGCTCTCTCAGTGAGACCGACAGAGAGAGAGAGGTGAGGAGGCGGAGCAGCACAATCAGTTGACTGCACGGCAGCTGACATAGACGCGAATGAGCTGCACATGTGCAAACAGCGCTGTCAAGGACCAATCACAAATCTGTATTGTTTGCTCCCATGTGCACATGTAAACAAACACATGTAAAGGGCGGACAATATGCAAAATGCAAAGGCTAATTAGCGCATGACATCATCCAGCGACATTTAGAGACTTTTCAAGCAGGCTTTAGCTACTTTCCATTGAAACTAGTTGGCAACAATGCCCCCCGAACGGGCAGTGTGTACGCAAGGGAGGGCTCGGCGATTGATCGATTTGCGAGTTGAGCGAGTGTGTAGTGAGACTGAGCCTGAGACTCAAAGTACAGTAGTAATGGGGAGTTTGACTGTTTTTAATGACTCCATTGTTTCAGTTCATTTTGGTTTATCGATTCAATTCGTTCATTCCATTCGCTAATTCAATGACACGAAAACAACCAATGCAGACAGACGGGATTGTTAGATAGATTTATTTAAACTGGAAAGAACGAGTCGTTCACAAACTGCACCTCACAAAAGCGAGGACAAATATGTTTTTGGTTCACTGGGTTAAATTAAATATAGTTGTGACAAATATATATTTAGAGCCCTGGAGAAAACAAGAGTTGTAAGCATTACCATTATCCTACACATTACAAGTGTAATACTTCCGTGAAGTTGGCACCCCATGTGTTCAGAATATGAATCAAAATATATGCATTCGTTTGTGCTGCATTTGTGCTGGTTTGTGCTGCAAAAAACATCGTTTGTGCCGGTATGGTTCCCAAGATATTAAAGATCATATTTTATGAGATGTTACTTCACTCAGCACCCCATCAACGTCCAAATCGCACCAAAATAGCCTCTTTCGTTTTTTCTATGTTCGTGCTGGTTTGTGCCGTTAAAAGAAACATTTGTGATATTTTATTTCTCGAGTTATTAAGCGATACTTTTTTAATTAGTGATGTCACTCAGCACCCCATCTATGTCCAAATCGCACCAAAATAGTTTATTTCGTTTGTTTCAGTGGACCACACAGACTGTCAAAATAACAAGCTCAAATACAGTTTCACCAATGACTGAGGGTGTATTCAGAAAAAAAAAAAAAAGACATTTGGTGACACTAGTGTAGGGGGGGGGGGAAACTGTAAATAAACCATGTTTACATGAGGAATATAGTGCATTCAGAATGTAAAACAGCCCCCACATTAATTCTAATTTTCAGTTTACTTATTCTGATGTTGATCCTGAGCTGTAAATTTAACTGGTCCTACTCGCACCGCTCCAAGCAGAATTCGAACCAGCTTCACCGGCATTGGAAATGGGTGCGCTAACAAGGACGCTAAAGATCATAGCATCTAGCATCAGTCACTGGGGCACCTCTTGAGGCCAAGTGGAGTGAGGCTTACTCACACAGCTCTTACTAGCTGGTCTCTGTTACATATAAATGAGATTGCACTCTGCCTTACATCACACCTCTTGGGTTTGAGGACTGAAAGATATAACCTATTTTTTTTTTTTTTTTTTTTTGGTTACACTATTTCGATGGTCCACTTTAGACATTCTACTAACTGTAAGTAACTACTCTCGTTAGAGTATTAGTAGACTGCAAGTAAACTGTTAGGTTAGGTTTAATAGATTACATTAACATGTAGGTGCAAAGTTACTTATAGTCAGTAGAATTTCTAAAGTGGACCACCAAAATAAAGTGTTACCTTTTTTCATATAGTGGCTGACAAAAATCTAATTTGTGTTAAATATTTTCACAGTAGTTTTAGACAATTTAATAGAAAAAAAGTATTGTTCGTCCCCTTGAAATTATAAGGTTCTATCTGACATTTTTGTCAAAATTGAGTTATTCACATATTCTTATTCTGTGACAACTTATTTACATTATGTGACGTTTTAAGTTGTGTACATTTTAGAACTTTTTTATTTAGAAAAGAAAAAGGTTCTATCTACAAAGTTGAACTCAAACTTGGTTCTATAAGGTTCTATTTGCGAGCCAATCAGCACTTCGAACGCACACAAGAGGACCAATGAGCAAGACTGTTCAAACTCTGTCAAAATTCAAATTTAAACACCCAGAAGCCCATCTATCTATCTGTCTGTCTGTCTATTTATCTAATTCTATCTATCTATCTGTCTATCTCTCTAATCATATCTATCTCTATCTAATAATTCTTATCTATCTCTCTCTCTCTCGTGGCTATTCTTTCTCAAGCCAACATCAAACAAACTTTACAATCCATACTGATCTCTAGAGAGAAAGCCGTTTTACCTGTCCCACTTTCTGTGGAATATTGGATTTCGTTAATTTAAGACACCTGATTCAACTCATCAGCTCGTCAGAATAGGCATCGACATGAGACAACTAAAATATGTGACATCGTCAGCGATGTTCCTGAACTAGAGTGAACACAACTGGTCTATTCTGAAAGAGCTATTTAAGAAATAATAAGAAACGTATAACTTAATAAGGCTTACCTCTTAATGCGATGACGTTCGACCGCTCCGCCAAAATGTCGTCTGATCACTGCCGTTCACTTTCAAATGAAAATGGTGTCTCTAAATAAAACCGCATAATTAAAATAAATAGGTAGCCTTCTTTCCTTAATTTTATTAGCTTATTTCGTTCCTCAAATCAAGCCTTAAAATTGCAGAAATTTCCTTAAATAAAAGGGGAAAATTTATCTCTTGGTTTTATTAGTGAAATCTTCGAAATATTTTCTATCAAACACTAACACTAAATCATTAATGAAATGTACAAATTATTTTTAATTATCACGTTAATTTTTTTAGTGAAAATTACAAGACCCATGATTATTTTTTTACAGTGTAATAAAACAGTGGTCAGCATAGCACGTAGACATGTGATAATGAAAGAAGCTGATTTAGACATTCCAGAATTAGGAATGATTCGATTGAAATCAATGTTTTTTACTAAAATAAATATAACAGACTTTCTGTTGTTGTTGAAATCTTTACTCATATATGTTGACAAATAAGAAGTAGCCCCACGTAGTTTAATCCGTAACTCAATGTTTAATAAAATGGCAACATTGGAGAATCATTCGAGAATGTATCGGACTATTAGAATAAGACCGCCAAAACTTAATGGCCCTGAAGACTCACTGACAGGCGTGTGCCATTTTCACAGAGGTCCGTTCAAAGACAGTTGTTATGGAAATGTATTGATGGTTCGAAGCAGTAATTTACTGAGCTCACCTCAGTGTGCATTAGATAGGTTGCGTACATTGCCGTTTTGAATTCTCAGTTATATATGAGCCAATCTGTACCAAAAACATTCCACTACACAGCCTACAGCGTGACACCACTGCTCATACAATATAATGCTGTATAAAATAAATAGTGAAATAGATAGTGAAAAGCCATGACGTATTTTGCACGGAATATCCACAGACAACCAAACTGAAAGCAGACGTTTGTTACACTAAACAACGACAACAGAAAGTCTATTATATTTATTTTAGTAAAAAACATCGATTTCAATCGAATCATTCCTAATTCTGGAATGTCTAAATCAGCTTTTTTCATTATCACATGTCTACGTGCTATGCTGACCACTGTTTTATTAGGGTACATGACTCAGATTTGTATTAAATAAAGGAGACCTTACAATCCGTGAATAGCATCGACAGTCTAGTAAGAAGTTGCCCTGGATAACTGATGTCTGGTGCAAAACACAATACCTTTTCAATTGTATAGGGTTCAGAGTTATACCCGAACTTATACTTCTTTGTACCCAGAATGGAGTGGTGAACCTGTTGATAAGAGGTAATAATTTGTGAATTGTCATGGTTTCCAGTGTTTGTTTGCGGTTTCGTGGTAAGGGTTTAGGCTATACACAATGATGTAGTCCTGAACTAGGAAAACGAGACATGGAGACGTGTATGAACTGATCATGTGTTTAATTATTATTAAAGCAAAACATTGATTGATTGGTGTTGTCGGCAGTCCAAAATCAACTCTCCTGCTTTGCTGTGTTCAGCCGAATAAAGACCCTGTTGTGCAATTGCATTGCCACATATGAGCAGAATTATATTGAAGCAGGATATGCGTTTGAAGCCGGATACGGCCAAAATAGCCTGTGCATTTTACAGCACAAATCGGCACAATCGTAGCATAAAGGACAGAGACCACTGTTAAGTGATTAAAATATAATGTGTAATATCTCAAGAATCATGTTTATACAAACAATTATTTTTGCTGCACAAACATGGCACAAACGAATGACACCACTTTGGATCGCTTTGGAGTTTGATGGGGTGCTAGTTGACGTCATCGCTGATAATTAAAAAATGACTGCACTGATGAAAACAAATACGGCACAAACAAAGCCCTCGCCTACAGGGTTTCCTTTGGCAGTGGGGGCCCGCTCCGTCTTCACCACCTCCCCCTCTTCAGCCTCTCCTCCGGAGGGTGGACTCCATGGCCGCAGCCTCAGGTGGATGCGGCACTCTCTGCTGCCGGGCGCTGCGGGGCGGTTCCGTAAGAGCTCTGCCGCCCTGTCAGCCGCCCCAGCCTCAGTGCCACCCTCGCCCACCTGATTTGGCCCCGGGGCTCCGCGGCCGGCATGGGCTACCAAGGGGTGGGATTCATCCAGGCATCCTCATCTGGCCACTTCCACCCCCATCCGTGAAGGAGTCACCACACAACCGGCCATCGCCCTGCCCTGAAGGCACGTCCACTGCTCCGGGTGCTTTACGCTTAGGCTGCCGTGAAGGAAAAGGGGAGGTAGGCGTACCCACCCAGCACACCCTGCAGAGAAAAGCTCCCAACGCCGGCTAAGCGCACCACAGCAGGCCACGGAGGGTTAAAAACAAAAACCCTACCATGGCTACTCACCTCACCACAATGCGCTCAATGCGCTCAAACCTGATCCTGGCGACTACACCAAATTGTAGGGCCCGGGCGGCTACGGGTGCGAATGAGGGCAGCGGCGTTGTGGGAGAGAGCAGCCAGACAGTCCATTTCAAAATACATTGTTCCCTGTGAAGCCGTTTATCAAGGTTCTGGGGATCACGATCGACGGGACCAACACGGGCACCCGGAGCTGGGAGGAGGCCATAGCAAAGGTCCAAAGGAAGATCCACGGCTGGAGCACAAGGACCTTGACGATGGCTGGTAAGGTGCTGGTCGTAAAGGCCATCCTCTTCCCGATACTCCTCTACGTAGGAATGATCTTCCCCCCAGACAAGGGTATCGCAAAACTAGTGACCCGAATTATATTTCGGTTTGTCTGGGGGAGCAAAATGGAGAGGCTGAAAAGAGTGCAGATGGTGAAGGGTACCCTGGATGGAGGCAGGGGGGTCCCGGACGTTGTGCGGCTGATAAAGGCGCAGGGGCTGGCCTATGTGGTTAAGAACATCCAGGCTGCTGGCAAGAAAGTGAGTTTCATGAACCGCTTTTATTTTGCCAGCAGCCTGAGACCATTCGGCCTCTGCGCCATGGACAACACCAGGCCGCACTCGTGGGATCCCCCGCCGTTCTACAGGGCGCTCCGAGCCTTTGCGCTCGAAGTAGGCCTCCATAAAGTCGTGCTGGCCTCCTGGGATTATAAGACCATCTGTAGTCAGATGAGATCTGCCCAGGAGACCAGCCGGATAGAAGATTTCCCTCCCGAAACCTGCCGGTTTATCTGGGCTAACGCTACGCACGTTTGCCTCACGAACACGCAGAAAGATGTCTCCTGGATGGCTGTGAGTCGGTGTCTCCCCACCCGAGTGTTTATGCACAGAAGGGGCATAGCTCCTTATGACACCTGCCCCTATAAGGGTTGCTTGGGGAAGGAGACGGAGGCTCACATTTTTAGTGAGTGCCCCTCCGCCCACAGGGTCTGGCTCCTGTTTTCTCCGTTCCTCCACAGGTTCGCCGTTCCTGCGCGGGCGACCGCCCAGCAGATCCTATACGGTCCGGCAAGGGGAATTTCAACATCAACCCTGAGGTGCTGGTGGCGTGTCGTCTGCGCAGTGAAGCAGGCACTGTGGGAGGGACGGAACATCTGTTTGTTCAATAAGCAGGAGCTGGACCCGATCGTCATCGCGCGGAGGGGCATGGTGTTTGTAAAAGACTACGTCAATCTGGAGGTCCATCAGAGGGGCAAGGAGGAAGCCTTTAAGAACTGGCGTATACAAGATCTGGGGGAGCTCAGGATCCCATGATGGGACCCACCTCCGGGGACGGTTAGTTCCCCCTGCTGGAGCCCGAGTCCAAGATCTTTTAAAGATCTTTTAAAGATTTTATGAATGATTGTTTTTAAAAGAAGATTTTAAATAACAAATCTTAATTGTTTTTAAAGACTTAGTTGTTTTTAAATCACAATTGTTTAGGGTTTCTGGTATAGTTTTGTTATATTTTTTTGTCAAATACATTGACCGTTTTGGGTTTAATTTAAAATGCATTAGACTTTTTTGTTTGTTTTTTATTTTTACTTTTTAATTGTTTCTTTATTTTGTCTATTGCATTTTCTGTTATCTTCAATGTATTTGACTTTTTTGTTGGTGTGCAGTTTTTGCTTTTATCACGTTTTGTTTATTTGATTTGAGCACGTTTATTTTAAAGTTTATTGTTTTAGTTTTGTTAAAAAAATCACAAGATTTTAAAAATTTTAAGTGATTTTAAGAACTGATATTTTAAACGATTTTAATCATAAGTATTAAAATTGAAATTGTTCTATTTTAAGAAATGTAAAAATACTAAACCTAATAAACAGTATTTTACTAAAATGTAAACGTTTTTGTTTCATTAAAACCAGTTAAAATACAAGGTTTAAAATACACCAAACAAACACAAACAACCAGCAAACAGTGCAGGCGAGAGGATCAGCAGTGGGGATTATAAAACCAAAGCTTTTCGTCCATTGCCCACTGTCGCTCCCCACTGCCTCTGCTCGCCCGTCCTCTCACCCGCACTGTCCCGGGAGCGGCCACCCCATGACTGGCGGCACAGGGGCTTTAAATACTCCAAATTAATAATTCAATTAAACAGCGCACTGCACGGGGACTGGAGGGGGAGAACAAAATAAAACGTGCAAATACGTGCATTTAATTGAGATCAAAGTGCAAAACGCAGTGGGCTGAGACTGCTACACAAGGAATGTGTAACATGGGACATACATTCTTCAGTTTTATAACGAGTTGAGAGGCAACTTAGTTTCTTTTAAGACGAACAAATCAGCCAGACTCAGAGTCTGTGAGTCATTGAATGAGTTTTGATGGGCAGGTCAATTGCGACGCGATCATCAGTGCTGCTCTCAGCTCGTTGCCATTGTTGACCTGATTGCTGAACACGTTTTACATTTTGTAAACATAAACACTCCCAGATCGGATGCCCATGGCAAACGCCGAGCTAAAACACCATACCTGCGTTTTAATCAGACAATGTCTAAAGTTTACATATGCGTGTCTGAGTCTGGAGCTTATAAGGAAAGGAAAGGTTATATGATGTTCAAATACTGAAGATCCAATAACCGTACAAGATGTAAGATTGATAAAGCGCACTAACTGTTTATATGAAGGACCTCAAAAACACACATATTAACAGCGTTTGTAAACAAGGGATGGCGGCTGAAGTGCATTCATCACATCTGACAAGCACAGAGCATAGTAATATAGACAGAACCCGCAACCAGTGACTGTACCGTGAGTCTCAGGCTGGCTCTCACTGTTTGCTGAGTCTCTCCGAGTCTGTCCAATCAGCGATCTCAGGCTGTTGACCACTAGACCACGACCCTAGCAGAAACGGTGCGTGGTTTTGGCATAACCGCATTAGAAAAAAATTACACTTAACAAATACAGAAACCACCCTACATAGGTCCCGTTTGGTAAAGGAAGAATATTGTTGTGTAATTCAAAAAGATGCCTCAAAGAGCAGTGTAGTCACACAATAGAATACAATTAATAAATAGGTCCATAAAATGAGCAGACAATAACATTAAAAACATTTAAACAAAAACACAACATAATTTCAATATCTCCAATATCAAAGTAGCAAAGTGCATATGCAAGGATGTATCAGTTGATATCAAAACTACTTGCCTAACTAACGTCCTAATATGCACATTTTTGGAATTGCACAGCGAGCAGCAATCTTAATAAAACCAACAAAATAAACAAAAATATAAATACATTTCTTTTTAAGAACAAAACCAAGCAAACTAATAACAAATGAACACCATAGCATGTAAACGTAAGTGAATCAAAAAGCCAGTGCAAACAATACAAAAGAAAACAAATGGAAACCCAATAGTGCAAACAGGCAGGCGACTAATTAAAATAAATGCAACATGTACAACAAAAAAACTTACATTGAGTGACCGCTGTGCGGAAATGTACGGTGGCCCTGAAGTGCAACTGCTGAAAAAATAAAGCAGCTGCTGCAGCATTTTCAGAAGCAATAACGGAAAGGGAGGGACATTGTGAAATATATTTGACTGACGCCATTGGACAGCAAGCAAGTCACGTGGGCCGAGCAGCTTCTCAGAAGAGACAACAGAATCTGAGAAACGGGCTCAACTGCGCGGAGCGAGAAGCGTCATATTAATATCGCTGTGTCTTCTGCTCTCTGTCCACCGTGCTGACATATTAAGAGTTATAGGGCTGTCCTAGCATGTATTAGAATTAATGAAAGCTTAGGTAGGAGACAGAATGGGGTTAAAAGTAGCTATATTTACTAAATTAACAACTGTACTTCATTATTACAAGGCAGTGTGACAGTGCTTTATTTTAATTATTATTCTTAAGCGCTAACAGAAAACATCCGTTAACAATTCCATCAGAAGGAGCCGTTTACTGATTCAATAGACAAGAGCAGGAGATAATTTGGAAATGCAAAATTAGAGAGACGGCTTTAACAAATATGAATATCTCCAAAAAACGAAGAAACAATAATAAACAACACATTAATATAAGATAGTATTTTTATTTTAGGGCGGCGCGGTGGCGCTGGTTCGGGTCTCGGCTCGGTGTCTGTCCATGTCCGTGTCCGTGACCAGACATTGTAATTTACATTGGATCAGGACTGCTTTACTTTTTAAACGTAAAATCTTTCAAATACAGTTAACAGAAAATAAAGCTTCTACAGTAAATTAATAACTGTAACAGAAAAAACACCAACCGAGTACATACTCACTCTAAACATGTATGATTCTTCAGCGGTTCTATCGACCCTTTGGGTTGTTCGTGAGTTAAAGGGTTCGTTTAAGACCCGTGAGCTCCGTGGTAACACAAGAGAGCATTTAAGAACCATTTTCATCATGATCGCGATTGATTTAATATACATTCAAGGTTCTGTAGGATCCTTGTTTGCAGGGAACCTTGGTAAAAGGTTCTAATAAGAACCTTAAGGATCCTCTACTGTATCAACTCTGGGAAT
Source organism: Amia ocellicauda (assembly GCF_036373705.1). Classification (NCBI taxonomy): domain Eukaryota; kingdom Metazoa; phylum Chordata; class Actinopteri; order Amiiformes; family Amiidae; genus Amia; species Amia ocellicauda. The sequence goes on from NC_089857.1 coordinate 24,643,880, forward strand.
CCAAAAAGGTTCTTATTACAACCTTCACTTCTTAGAGTTTACATATACACTCACCTAAAGGATTATTAGGAACACCATACTAATACTGTGTTTGACCCCCTTTCGCCTTCAGAACTGCCTTAATTCTACGTGGCATTGATTCAACAAGGTGCTGAAAGCATTCTTTAGAATTGTTGGCCCATATTGATAGGATAGCATCTTGCAGTTGGTGGAGATTTGTGGGATGCACATCCAGGGCACGAAGCTCCCGTTCCACCACATCCCAAAGATGCTCTATTGGGTTGAGATCTGGTGACTGTGGGGGCCAGTTTAGTACAGTGAACTCATTGTCATGTTCAAGAAACCAATTTGAAATGATTCGACCTTTGTGACATGGTGCTATGTTATCCTGCTGGAAGTAGCCATCAGAGGATGGGTACATGGTGGTCATAAAGGGATGGACATGGTCAGAAACAATGCTCAGGTAGGCCGTGGCATTTAAACGATGCCCAATTGGCACTAAGGGGCCTAAAGTGTGCCAAGAAAACATCCCCCACACCATTACACCACCACCAGCAGCCTGCACAGTGGTAACAAGGCATGATGGATCCATGTTCTCATTCTGTTTACGCCAAATTCTGACTCTACCATCTGAATGTCTCAACAGAAATCGAGACTCATCAGACCAGGCAACATTTTTCCAGTCTTCAACTGTCCAATTTTGGTGAGCTTGTGCAAATTGTAGCCTCTTTTTCCTATTTGTAGTGGAGATGAGTGGTACCCGGTGGGGTCTTCTGCTGTTGTAGCCCATCCGCCTCAAGGTTGTACGTGTTGTGGCTTCACAATTGCTTTGCTGCATACCTCGGTTGTAACGAGTGGTTATTTCAGTCAAAGTTGCTCTTCTATCAGCTTGAATCAGTCGGCCCATTCTCCTCACCTCTAGCATCAACAAGGCATTTTCGCCCACAGGACTGCCGCATACTGGATGTTTTTCCCTTTTCACACCATTCTTTGTAAACCCTAGAAATGGTTGTGCGTGAAAATCCCAGTAACTGAGCAGATTGTGAAATACCGGCCCGTCTGGCACCAACAACCATGCCACGCTCAAAATTGCTTAAATCACCTTTCTTTCCCATTCAGACATTCAGTTTGGGTTCAGGAGATTGTCTTGACCAGGACCACACCCCTAAATGCATTGAAGCAACTGCCATGTGATTGGTTGGTTAGATAATTACATTAATGAGAAATTGAACAGGTGTTCCTAATAATCCTTTAGGTGAGTGTAGGCTGAGTACTGTAATTGTATATGAAAATATACATGTTTAGTTAAATTAGTGATACCATTATCTTTCATTAATTCTAATACATGTTAGGACAGCCCTATAACTCTTAATATGTCAGCACGGTGGACAGAGAGCAGAAGACACAGCAATATTAATATGACGCTTCTCGCTCCGCGCAGTTGAGCCCGTTTCTCAGATTCTGTTGTGTCTTCTGAGAAGCTGCTCGGCCCACGTGACTTGCTTGCTGTCCAATGGCATCAGTCAAATATATTTCACAATGTCCCTCCCTTTCCGTTATTGCTTCTGAAAATGCTGCAGCAGCTGCTTTATTTTTTCAGCACTTCCAAATCTCACAGCCACTGCAAATCTCACAGCCCGCACTTTATTTTTTCAGCAGCTGTTTTATTTTTTCAGCAGTTGCACTTCAGGGCCACCGTAGAAAAGGGACCAGGACCCTTTAAAACATGGCTGCCAGGCCAGCACACTGCATTGTCCAGAATCCACTGCTCTGGCATTAGTGGAGAAGGCGGGGCCAAGCAGTATATAAGGAAGCAGTGCAGAGCAGTCAGGGTGGTGGCTGTTGGGGGAATATGGTACATAACAAAGGACTTCCCCCCAACTTTGCCAGGGGTTGGATACACAACCCCATGTTCACTGTGAGAACATTGTCGGTGAGGAGTAGTTTTGTATTTAGGTAATTGAGTTGTTTGGTGATTGTATTTTATTTTCTTTATTTATGTAAAACTGTGTTTGTCTGTTGGAGACAAGCAGGGGTGCCATTTCCTGTACTCCCCTGCTCAGTCCACACTCTCCAGCAGGGGTGCTACTTCAAATATCTGTCCAATTACCTGGGGGAAAGTACACTGTGGTGGCCCAACTATGTGTGGGTTTGTCATATTCTATTTAAATCAAAAGAGGCTGTGTGTAATTTGTAAGTGAGTATGCAAATTGGTGATGAATATGCAAAGTGGTGATGAACTGTCGCTGGAGATGAAATGCCCATGCTGAACTGTCGCTGGTGATGAACAGTGGATAATGAAAAGACTGGATCACAGCTTAGTTACCTCCTATGACATTTGGGAACTTTTTTTGTATAGTAACTGTGAAGAAAAAAATACATTTTACCTACCTATGTTGCAGTGTGGGTACTCCAAAACTCTGCTTAAGTAATCAAATAAGGTGAAGTTTGAAGTCCCCATTCTCTTTTAAAATATTGGGTTGACATACCCAGCTATAGAGGGTTAGTCATCCCCCATGACATTTGCTTTTGATTTGTTAATTGAGTACATAGTAGCTTCACAAATGTTAAGTCTTTCCAAGACACCTGAGCCTTGAGAGCTTAATTGTTTCTGGAAACAATACTGTCTTGACCCAGGTTGGTGTGGCATGTAAACCATTGTCACAGAAAAAAAAAACTTACAACATGATTAGTGAAAAACTAGGCCACAAATGCTATTGTGCACCAGCTTAATTAATCTAGCATGATTAAAGGCTTCACAGACTGAAATGTGTAAGTAATTTCTTCACCCAGTATGATTCCTTGCAATAGTCATTACTGTGTGTGTAGTTTTGACATTCTATCATGTCAAGAAGTTAATGTTGCATGCTAATTATTTGGGTCCAGCACAAGTTATGGAATGGTGATCAGATATAGTAATAAACACTAGTTACAGTTCTCTGTAACTTTTTGCAATATGTCAGTATTGAAAGCAAACCTGCAATATAAACTTGGAGAGGTAATCTATGGTGACCTGATTATTTTTGGAGCCACAATCAGAAGATATCACGGGGGCGATGGGGCATATGCAGCAGGGCCTACCGTATCTAGGAACCCCACAAGGGGTTCCACGTTCCACGATATATATATATATATATATATATATATATATATACACTCACCTAAAGGATTATTAGGAACACCTGTTCAGTTTATCATTAATGCAATTATCTAACCAACCAATCACATGGCAGTTGCTTCAATGCATTTAGGGGTGTGGTCCTGGTCAAGACAATCTCCTGAACTCCAAACTGAATGTCTGAATGGGAAAGAAAGGTGATTTAAGCAATTTTGAGCGTGGCATGGTTGTTGGTGCCAGACGGGCCGGTCTGAGTATTTCACAATCTGCTCAGTTACTGGGATTTTCACGCACAACCATTTCTAGGGTTTACAAAGAATGGTGTGAAAAGGGAAAATCATCCAGTATGCGGCAGTCCTGTGGGCGAAAATGCCTTGTTGATGCTAGAGGTCAGAGGAGAATGGGCCGACTGATTCAAGCTGATAGAAGAGCAACTTTGACTGAAATAACCACTCGTTACAACCGAGGTATGCAGCAAAGCATTTGTGAAGCCACAACACGTACAACCTTGAGGCGGATGGGCTACAACAGCAGAAGACCCCACCGGGTACCACTCATCTCCACTACAAATAGGAAAAAGAGGCTACAATTTGCACAAGCTCACCAAAATTGGACAGTTGAAGACTGGAAAAATGTTGCCTGGTCTGATGAGTCTCGATTTCTGTTGAGACATTCAGATGGTAGAGTCAGAATTTGGCGTAAACAGAATGAGAACATGGATACATCATGCCTTGTTACCACTGTGCAGGCTGGTGGTGGTGGTGTAATGGTGTGGGGGATGTTTTCTTGGCACACTTTAGGCCCCTTAGTGCCAATTGGGCATCGTTGAAATGCCATGGCCTACCTGAGCATTGTTTCTGACCATGTCCATCCCTTTATGACCACCATGTACCCATCCTCTTATGGCTACTTCCAGCAGGATAATGCACCATGTCACAAAGGTCGAATCATTTCAAATTGGTTTCTTGAACATGACAATGAGTTCTCTGTACTAAACTGGCCCCCACAGTCACCAGATCTCAACCCAATAGAGCATCTTTGGGATGTGGTGGAACGGGAGCTTCGTGCCCTGGATGTGCATCCCACAAATCTCCATCAACTGCAAGATGCTATCCTATCAATATGGGCCAACATTTCTAAAGAATGCTTTCAGCACCTTGTTGAATCAATGCCACATAGAATTAAGGCAGTTCTGAAGGCGAAAGGGGGTCAAACACAGTATTAGTATGGTGTTCCTAATAATCCTTTAGGTGAGTGTATATATATATATATATATATATATATATAAATATTACAATTATATATCAAAGAACAAATATTATTCAACAGTAAAATAATTAAAAATACGTTTTTTAAAATACTTTTGGTAATTTATGTCATACAGAATCAAAAATGATTCTGAAATTGAAAACAGATTGTTTAGTTGTTGTTTTTTCAATAAAATAATGCCCGGGTCTGTTTTAATATTTGATTGATGTGTAACCTATCCTATCAGTTGGAAAGCTCTGTGTCTGGTTTAGACTCTAGTAACTAGCCAACTAGCTATCATTAAGTTAAATATGTAAAACAATGTGATGTGTGTTGTCCTTTGTGGAGTGAGCTTACAGTGTGTTTTTAACTCCATTGCACTGTCAACCCATTTTATATGACTACCTGGAGGACCCCGCAGTTGTAGGCTTTATAGAGGGGTGGTGGATGGGGCCCACAAAGAGTGCCCCGCCCCCTCTGTGCTTAGAGTTAGTTCCGCCGCTGGTCACAATCCTTTCCTGGCAACTACTTCTACAGCCCCTCATTAAAACTAACCCAGGCTGCGCCTTTGAGATATATTTTACTGCCGTTTGCTGCTTGCTGCCTTCTTGTACTCCCAGTGCTCTACTCAGGGCCGGATCTAGGCATGGGCAGGGGTGGGCAGAGCCCACCCAAACGTCTGTCTTGCCCACCCAATCAGAATTTAGGCAAAGACAGCATTAATCTTTTATTTTGTGCAATGTGTGCATTGGTTAAAAGCACTCTGAGGCGGGCTGTGTGTTGAGAAGTCTGAGGGAGGGCTGTAGACTGCCCCAACCAATCAAAAAATAACACCAGAAAATTGCCATATTTTTCGATGCTTTTATTGTCTGAAAGCAACTGCACTCCAGACTCACGACTCGCCTTCAGTAGCGACACAAGCGATAACATTAAACGCAGGAGTATTTGCGCGCAGTGCACATTGTTGGTGCCTGTAAGGAAGTCTGTTAGCGGCTCCGGCAGCAGTGACCGTGATGTGCCCACTGTTGTTTCACAAACTCCCCAGCTCCCACTTCAGAAATAAACCCCTCTCCCTCCACCTCAGCCCCCCAAAATCACGATGCCGGTGGCAGAGCAATACTGTACCTAAATTTAAACGCACCGTCCCAGCCAATACAAATAGCTCCCCCAAACGTGCAGTTGGGTCCATATCACGGTCATTTAATGCTGGATGATACCGTTCGCATCCATGGCTACAGCGTTATGCGGGACGCATGCTTCTGTAGCACCAAAAAAAAAAAAAATCTATAAAATCTATCTATCTATCTATCTATCTATCTATCTATAAATACTACATTGTTACACCAGTAACTGTTAAACAAGTGACTGTTAAAAATGTATTTGCCATTTAATTATTCAATCAAGGGATTTGTTCAAAAATATGGTGGCTCGTTGAGGACATGAAAAAAAAAAAAAAAAGCCCCTCTGGTTATCTCATGATCACGACATAACGAGTTGTTTTGTCATGATCACAAGATAAATTACCTTGCGTTAAATCGGCTCATTATGTCGTGATCACGAGATAACATTACCTCTCGCTATCAGAGAAAGCGGAAGTGATGTCATTTTAATGAGACAGTGCTGAGACTGGGGCGGTGCTGTGTCAACACATTCGGGTTTATTTTCAATAAAGCTAATGCAGACACATTGTTTTATGCCTTTCAATAATGAAGCGATCCTGAAACTGTCGCGAACTCCATTACAACACAACTTCTTGGTTGATGTATAGGCTACCCACTGGACTGAAATTTGCGTAATGCATTTAAGCTTCTGTGAAGTTTGCTTATTCTCTCCGTATCTCGCTTCTTTTCTAAGTGTATTCTGGTTTCCTCCCATTTCCACCCAGTGCAAAGACATGCGGTTCAGGTTAATTGTCACTCAAAAGTGCCATTTGTGAGTGTGTGTCCACGGTGCCACCAGCGGTTCGGCCGAGTGGGACCACCGCGCACTGCTCTAGAGCAAACTGAATGCGCTGGCATTTGTTTTAGTTTTCTTGACACAACTCATAAAAACTATCCAAACTACAATTATAATAATCATACACATGTTCATATTAGCATATTTTACGTGTGCCTATTCGTAAATACACTCATTCTACATAATGAAAACATTACAAATGAGGTAACCCCTCAGAACAGCTTTAAAACTCCTTTATAGGAAGGTTTTATGTCGTGGTGTAGTGGACTGAACACAGTGCTGTAGAGGTGAAGATGCTCAATGAATGAGGTTTGAATCCCGAGTGGGATACCCATCATATGTGTATTTATTGTTATTACTATAATACTTATGCTTTTCCTGTCATTATTATTCCGTACAATAGTGGAGTTAAGTCTGTTCCATTGAGTATAGTTATGCCTGCTTGAAATTATATATTTTGAGCCTTCATCTGTGTACACTTGCTGAGGTCCAGACCACATGGACCGCGTAGTCTGAATCACCACTCATCTCTTTTGATAAGCATGACATTGATTGTGTATGGTTTTATACAGTTTTAACTGTTACGGTCTCAGTCCACTGTACGTTTTTCACTTTTATTACTTTGATTAAATACACCTATTTCACATTTGTACGTTTTGTGTTCTCCCCCTCCAGTCCCCGTGCAGTTCGATGTTTAATTGAATAATTGAATAGAGTATTTAAAGCCCCTATGTCGCCAGTTAAGGGGTGGCCACTCCTTTGATGTGTAGTCCTTCAATTAACCCGAATGTGTTGACAGCACTGCCCCAGTCTCAGCATTGTCTCAAGAAAATGACAACACTTCCGCTTTCTCTGATAGTGAGAGATAACGTTAACTCGTGATCACAACATAACGGCTCGTTATGTCGTGATCACGAGTTAACGCAAGGTAATTTATCTCGTGATCACGACAAAACAATTTGTTATGTTGTGATCACGAGATAACCAGAGGGGCCTTTTTTTTTGTTTTCATGTCCTCAACCAGCCACCGTACAAAAACACTGATTTATCCAGTAACGAAACCAGTGAAGTCTTTATGAGAAAGTCATTGATTCATTCATTCAAAACCGATTAAAAAAAAAATCAAATTATTGAAATATTCTTAAATAGACTGCAACAATTAACATTTTTTCAGAAACTCTAGTAAATGACATGTTTTGATTAGTTGTCTATCCAAAATAATGGGAGAATCGTGATCTGTATTAAAAAACAAAACAAAAAAAAACTCAATTTATCCCCACAATTGCCCACCCAGGATATCTGCCAGCCCACCCTTCCATAGCTGGCAAGAACCGGGCCTGGCTCTACTGCAACTAAATCAAGAAAAATAAAAGAGAACGCAGGAAGTGTCTGAAAAGAAACTGAAATACTGATTACTTGCAGACACCTGACAAAGGCTTGTGCCTGAGGGTGATGGTCCTGGGTTGAGTGCTCCTGATCAGTCTCCAATGCGGATGCCGCTGTGTCATTTGTGGGTTTTCCAGGATATCCAGGATATCCAGCCAAACTGATTTCTAGCTAAACATGAACTAAGCAAAACAAATTACAATGAATAATTATATTTAACTCATTGTCCTTATCTTGAAGAAGCAAATGCTTGAAGACTATTAATTAAGTAATTGATTACATTACCATTTTAAATGGTGATTTGCTTATCATCTTTGTCAGTGAAGATAAACTCTGAGTGTGCCGACAATAAGACTTCTAAAACCCATTAAAAAACGTTAATTGTAGACCCTGCAAATCTACCATGCTTCTGACTGCTATACCCTTTTTTAAACTGATGCTTTCCCTGTATGGGTCCTGATTCACTTGCATTTATAGACGATTAATATACATTAATATAGGCACTTAATTTACTGTATTGTTTTCCAAATATTCCAGCAGTATTGACCTATGTTGTAAATATAGTATTGTTTTTTCAATTATATTAGTGTACTCTGGAAAATAAGTCAAATTGAATAAAAGCATTTGGCAAATGCCAAATCATACAAATTAATTAAATCAATCTGTAATTCAACTGCAATTGAAGGCTTATTCACAGAGAAGGTAGCTTGTCTTGGAGATAAACATGTGCATTGTGAATTTATTTTTCTTTCAGCTTTTTAAAGTCTTTTAATGGGTGTTTTTTGTGTTGATTGTTGATTGTTCAATCTGCAAAGTACGAAAGTGTATTGCTGCCACAGAAGAAAAAAATATTTTTTGTGGGGTGTGTTGTTGCCATGAAAAAACCAAAACAAATTAGTTCAAGACCATTTGTACTTCTTATGGGTAATCTTGCAATATGACAGAACTGCACAGGAATGATAGAAACTTGCTCCTGGGAAATGTAAAAATGCTTTTAAATGTAATTCTTTATGCTTGTAAACATGTAAAAATCTCTTTAGTTGTTTGTTGTATTTCATTGTGTTGTGTTTTTCGTAAAACAAAAACAGATTGCTGCCACAAAATATACTAATTCAGTAGTTTCACAACACCAATTTGCGTTGAGGCGGGGGAATGTGATTTTATTTGATTTTGGCTTATTCTCTTGACTACGGGCATGACGGTCCAGACCCGGCTCCGGACTGTCAAACCCCCAAATGTGTGATACGGCGCAGATTTTTAAGAGCAAAATCTAGCTTGGTTAGTTGAATCTCCCGGATGTCGGATGGGATGTGATTTTGTAAGCTTTGGATGACTGAAGTCTGTGAGACTTTATCAGGTGATCTGGTATTCCTTTGTGTGCTGCAGAAGAAGATGGATATTTGATTAAATGATGAACAGATGACAAGTTATTATGCATCTGTTTTACCATTGAACAGAGTGTCAATAGGCATGACCCATGGAAGTAACAGAGTTGCGTGACAGGGTGAGAGTTCATGGGAATGAGGCAAGTTACTTTGAAATAATTTCCTGAAGGGTCCGTTGTATTTGTTTAATGGCAAATTGTTAATCTGTAGGGTGAGGAAGGAAGCCTGGAACATAGAAGCAGAGGAAGGGGTTGAAATGCGATCGAGCACTGAAAGGGGAATCTGAGAGGTGGGAGCAGTGCAGAGACATGCTGCAAGCCTTGGAGACATGAGGAATGGAGCATCCTGGATGGGGGAGGGTGTGGGGACAAGGACACTGGAGAGATGTCAGGGGCACGACAAGTGACAGGACAAATGCAGCGGGGGGGTTGGAAGACTGAGGAAGCCAAACGGTGCTGCTGGCGAAGGAAAGAGAAAGAGGGCCGTGGCAAAGAGGGTTGTGACTGTGAGGGCCACTGGCAGGGAGTGCCCCAATGGCTGCTGGAGAAGAGGGCTGCACGAGGGCTGCAAACTATGAGGACCGCAGATGAAGAGGGTTGCACGAGGGCCCCTGGTAATTAGTGGCGCTGGTGATGTGGGCTGCACGAGGGCTGCAGGCGATGAGGGCAGCATGAGGGCCATGGGTGATGGCAGGCAATGCGGTGGGGGTGTAAGAGCACCATGCAGGGCTGCAGGAGGGTAGGGAGACAGCGGGAGCCAAACAGGACTGCAGGCGAGGAGAAGATAGAGGGCTGCATGGGGGCTGCAGGATGGCGGCAATGGTCTGCATGGGGCCACAGGCGAAGAGCGCCATGGGTGAGGAGGCCACAGGTAATGAGGGCCCCTGGCGATGACGGCCCCTGGTGCTAACAGGTGGGGGGGTGCCGGTAGGTGGAATAATGCCAGCAGAGGAAAGCCAGAATAAGGATGGAGAACAGGAACAAAGAAATTATGTGAACAGCAGCAGTGGGGCACAGTGGGCAGGAGTTGCCGTGGGAGGAGGGGTGGGGAGTTTGTTGTGCTTTTGTTTGATAGGGTGTTTTTTTTTTTTTTTTTTATATTATTAAGCAAGCTGGGTGAGGCCGAAGGAATGACTGAGACATCATCAGGAGGGGACGGCTGGCGTCCTGGTGGCGGGGGGGAGGGGGGCGCAGGCTGAGCATCACTGAGTGTACCTGTGTGGAGGAAAAGACCTGAGACAGGGGAAGACGGCCAGAATGAAGAACCGCAAAACCTGGTCAGGCGAGCGACAGTCAAGTCCCCTGGAGCTGAGGAAGCAGAAGCCGGAGGGAGACAGCAGAGGTCCGAGGGCAGGAGAAAGAAGCCGGGACCAGAGCCGGACGGCGGGGAAGAACCAGGAAATAGGGCTCGTGGCGCCAAGGGATCCGGAGGCAGAGACATGCAGGGGAGTGAGGCAGAGGATTGAGGGCACAGCAAGGCGAGAAGGCGATGGAGGAACGCAGGTTCCAGGTGGAGAAAGGTGACAAATCTATGATGAAGAATCCATTGGCGTAAGCAATCGTCCGGATGAAAGACAGGAGAACAAAAGATACAACACAGGTAAGCAGAGCGATACGTTGACAGGTGTGCAGAGGAACACTTGAATGATGCAAGAGAATGAAGTGCTGGGGGTGTGTGTTGATGACGGGGTATTTATACTCTTTGACCGGAAACAAGTGTGATGACATCGGAGTTGTTTACTATTTATAAATACCACTTAGAAACATGTACAAGACAAAATACTAGTTGTAAGCAAACAATCTAAGTGAAGTACCTTGCTCAAGTGTACAACAACACTGCCCCACCCAAGAGTCCAGAGCCTTAACCACTACTCCATAGTGCTGCCCACTTATCCATAAGAACTAAAAATGCTCTTGGACTAATTGTATTTTAGTTAGTTTTCATGGCAACAACATGCCCCACAACTTGAGTTTATTTATGTTTCCTGTGGCAGCAATATGCTTCTGTAGCAAACATTTTTGTTTTAAGGTAAACGTTTTTGTTTCTAGATTCCAGTAGAATGTATTTTCATACAGATAGAATTTAATTAAATCACACCTTAACTGATTTTCATGTTGACTAACCTGTGATTTACAAATGCTGTATAGGATTGATGTTTATATTTACCTACTGTTATTTATAATGCCCTGTTTCTCAAGTAGTTTCGAAATAAGCAATTTCAACTTTCATACTGACATGTATTAGACTATCATAAACATAGTCCTCACTGATAGCAGTGGGATTTTTTTTCCCCAGATCTCTCCATTTCTCCTGAGGGAATAAATAACACTTTTGTGAAGGTGGCATCGAAATAGTGCATCCTCAAGATAAATCGATTAATAAAAATGACAGTGTTGTCAGAATAACCCACTAATCTTTCTTAATGAGTGACTTTCCATTTTACCTGCTATCTTCATGTCCTTTTTGTCATTTTAATTGAAAAATATTTCTGAAGATGAAAAGCTTTCCTTTTGCAGAGTTAATTGGTACCTCATTAACTCCAACATTAATGATGAGTTAGGTTCTTTACAGAACAAGGGAACATTTGTTTAATAGTGCACACTGCGGGGTTTTTCTTGGATTTTATTTATGTTTGTACTGTATTACAGTTTGAAATTCACGGCTGAGATGTACAGATGTACAGATGTTTCAGTCAGCTATCATAATCAGAGGTCGTTGAGCCCATGTCATACTTAATATGATTAAAAGGGAAATTATCATTTCTTCACCCACTACTACCTATATATTTCAAACTTTCTATTGTTTTATTATTATTATTATATTTCTTAGCAGATTCCCTTTTCCATGGTTGCTTACAATTGTTACAATATATCACAATTTTACAACTTTCTATTCATGTTGAAAAATAACTTTGTGAATGACAATAAGCCAATTTGATATTTATGAGTAGGCCATTTTAAAAATACTTCTGAATCCTTAAGCAGAATAATAAAAAGAATATACAGAGTTTTAGCAGTGGGAATCTCCCACTGAAGAAGATAGTTTTTCAAACTATTGCCAAAGAAAGTCACAAGACCAACATCTGACCTGATTGGACAGATCCAATCTGTCATCCACACACAGGGACAGAGCTATGTATGCACTTTACAAGACATGATAGAAACGTCCAGGCATTGCGTTTTGTTATTTCATTTGTGATATTTTGAATTAGTCTTTATATAATTTATTTAGGGATAAGGCCATTAGCTGTGGCATTATCAAAACTGTTTCAGCTTCGTTGGGCTTGCAGCAAATTCAAAAGTCCTTGAATTGAAAACCTTTGTTGTGCCTCCCATTTTATAATTATTCTGTATTCCTCTTAATTGTTGTTCACCGCTGGGGAGTGGTATGTGAATAATTTAAATTACATGTAGTTTTTTAAGTTGACCTATCTGTGTTTCACACATGTATATATCACCTCTTCAGATAGTGTTAACATGTATGATAATTAGTACAATACATTTGTGTTTTTTCACTTGTACCTGTTTTGACTGATACATTCACAGCATTCTAGTTAAACAATAAATAAATAAAAATACTTCTGAAGCTATAAGAAGAATAATAACATGAATAGAGTTTTAACAGTAGGAATCTTCTGCAGACGAGGCTATTTTTTCAAACTATAGTCAGTGAGGCTATTTTTCAAACTATAGTCAATGAAAAATAGAAAGTCACAGAGCAACATCTGTGCATTGGTAGGACATTGCAATCTCAGCAAAGGAAAAATGCTGCATAAATATTCACGTGCGTCTGATTTAGCAGCTGCAAAAGCAGGTATGGCTATTTTTGTAAAATGAAAGAAAAAGATGAATGATGTACTGATGATGAAGAACAATGATTCTGTGGCCTTTTCAGATTTCTACTGGAAGTAAGTCTGAATATATCTAACAGAACACATAACATTGTTGGTAGTTTACCATTATAACAAAAAAATGTTCAAAATGATGCCAACATTTTCCCAATTGATACAAATTTGGAAATAGTATAGCAGCAGCAGTTGAATAATATTTCACTTTGTAGTGAGAACTAGATATATTTATTGGTTGTCACATATCTGTAGAGGCCATTGTTGAGTTAATGTATTTATTTCAAGGAAGTCTTTTCTAACACCATGGTGTATGTGTGTCCTTAAAATATTAATATTGTCCATGAAATTATAACATGAAAGAGCATTGCATGTAGAAGAGAACATAATTTACATTATCAAATGTTGCTAAATACAAATAATTTAAAAAATATTACACTCTATAAAGATTAGTATGCAGCAGGTGGCCTTAGATCTTATGTATTCTGCCTGTATTCATTTGTGCTATGGAAATTAAATGGACAATAAATCAGTAATTAGAGAGGTTTTCAATTGCTGTCTAGATCCCACGGTCAATGCTTAGCTGACTGTGGCTAGATTTGTATTAAAACCGATCACATGGTGGAAAATTAACAATTAGCTACTTCCTTGTACTTTAAGTCATTCCAAGGACAAATCTTGGTCTGAGTGGGTGAGTTCTGTTGCTGCAATCATTCTAAAACATCAATTAGAATTCAGAAAAATATTGATAATGTTTGCATAACTCTTCTCAGTGTTTGAGGAACAAAGCAATCCAAGATATTTTAGGAAACAGAGAATTTGCAGGACACAGGAGAAGATATTGCATTAATAGACATTTGTACCTTTTGGTTTTTCAAAACCTTGGGATAATATGACATGACCAAAATGCATTATTTTTACAGTCAAATGACCAAAAACTTTCTGAAACTCACATTTTAATCAACCTCAAGAAAGGAATATGGTGTTTTTTCTAATCGCACAGCAAGTGATGGAAAGCAAGTGATGATTACAGTGGAAAGAACCTTTAACACAGCTTGCTATGATGTCCCTTCATGAAGCAAAAGCTACATATATTGAAAGGTTTTTCTGTCCTCCTCAGTGGTTCTGGAAAAGTGAAAATTAACTTTGCCTGAAAACCTGCCCAGTTCAGTGCACACAAGTTAAAGCCATACCATTTGTAAAAAATGTCAAAAGTTCCAAATGACTAGTTTATCCAAACAAACGTCAAACTTTTGATCTTTACAAGAAAAGGACTTTGATGAACTGCACTATAGTGAACCCTTCAGCAAGACCACAGGGATTAGTTCTGCATTAACTGGTGCCGAAAATGTAGTGGTAAAACAATTTGGTATTAGTTAAAGCTAATTGTTCTGAGCCTATACAAGTACATTTGTTCAACAATTTGAGAAATAATAGGTGCTCTGTATATAGTTAACGAAGGGAATGTAGTTGTGTTACCTATATTTAAGTTCACTGTACCTAGCTAACTACAGACTCATCCATCTTTGCATTGCCTCCAGACTGCTCTGGTCCTCCTGTACCAGAAGACTTGCTTTACCCACCCTCTGCTACCTTTCCTCCAGAGCCATCTCCTTTTCCACATTTGCCTCTAAGTGGCGACCTTACCACCGAGATCAGGATCACACAGTCCCTGATCACCTTTTCGCGTTTTTTACAGACACATACACTGCTCAAAAAAATTAAGGGAACACATAATCATCACAGTATAACACCAAGTCAGTTAAACTTCAGGGATATCAATCTGTCCAGTTAGGAAGCCTAAGGGATTGTGAATCAATGTCACCTGTTTTGGTGCAAATGAAAGTGACAACAGGTGCACTGGAGAGGCAACAGCAAGACAACCCCCAAAAGGGAATGGTTGTGGCCACAGACAATTGCTCTCTCCTTATCCTTCCTGACTGATTCTTCTCTAGTTTTGCATTTTGCTAGAGTCCTTGTCACTACTGGTAGCATGAGGCGGTACCTGCAGCCCATTCAGGTTGCACAGGTATTCCAGCTCCTCCAGGATGGCAAATCCATACATGCCGTCACAAGAAGGTTTGCTGTGTCTCCCAGTACAGTCTCAAGAGCATGGAGGAGATACCAAGAGACGGGCCGTTACACAAGGAGAGCTGGACAGGGCCGTAGAAGGGCATGAACCCAGCAGCAGGACTGGTATCTGCTCCTTTGTGCGAGGAGGAACAAGAGGAGTACTGCCACAGATGAAAGCAGGTTCACACTGAGCACATGTGACAGATGTGAAAGAGTCTGGAGATGCCGTGGTGAACGTTGTGCTGCCTGCAACATCATCCAGCATGACCGGTTTGGTGGTGGGTCAGTGATGGTCTGTGGAGGCATATCCTTGGAGGGTCGCACAGACCTCCACATGCTAGCCAACGGTACCCTGACTGTTGTTAGGTACCGGGATGAAATCCTCAGACCCATCGTCAGACGTTATGCTGGTGCAGTGAGCCCTGGGTTCCTCCTGGTGCAGGACAATGCCCGGCCTCATGTGGCCAGAGTGTGTAGCCAGTTCCTGGATGACGAAGGCATTGATGCCATTGACTGGCCCTCACGTTCCCCAGACCTGAATCCAATTGAGAACCTTTTCGACATTATGTATCGGTGCATCCAACGCCGCCAAGTAGCACCACAGACTGTCCAGGAGCTCACTGATGCCCTGATCCAGGTCTGGGAGGAGATCCCCCAGGACACCATCTGCCGTCTCATCAGGGGCATGCCCAGATGGTGTCAGGATTGCTTACAGGCATGTGGGGGCCATGCACACTACTGAGTCACATTATGAGTTGCCATGATGAAATTCACACAAGTTGGAACAGCCTGTGATTTCAATTGTTTACTTTGATTTTCGGTGTGAGTTTAAATCCAGCCCTCAATCGGTTGGTGATTTTGGTTTCCATTGACCGTTGTTACGTCATTTTGTTCTCAACAAATTACACAATGTACAGTAAAGATTTAGATCTTTAATATATTTCGTTCATCGAGATCCAATGTGTGATTTAAGTGTTCCCTTCATTTTTTTGAGCAGTGTATATTCCCGTTTTACCTGTAATACATCAGCTTCTGTGTAGCAAAACTATGCTTCCTTATGTTCCTGTGTACTTATTTATTGATAGTACTTCCATTATTTTACCATTACTTCTCCTATGTCCCCCTCCCTTTAGCACGTAACTAGGATTTAACTATGTGTGCACTTGTTAGCTCATTGTACTAGGATGTATGTTTATTGTATTTTGTACTGTGTATATTACTGCACTAATGAAATGCTATAAAATGTATTTTGTACTAATTGTATTACTGCATTTTTGTAATCCTTTAAAATTTTGAAATATTTTGCTTAAAATCACCATATTTTTTCTATTTACTACTTTTGTTTTAACCATTTTTTTCAATTCTACATCACTTTAGTGAGAGGAAAATTATTTATTGTTTTTTTAATATATTGAGGCTGATTGGAGAGTCAGCTTAATTAACTGCTCAGCAGTTCAATGTTGCAGGCTTGTTGGTGACTGTGTTTAGTGGTTGTTATATTTCAGTATGTATGTGGAGAGTTATCAGGGTAGTCTAGAATAAGTATTAATTTAAGTAATACACCTGTAGTCTGGAGCAGTGGTGTTGTGTAATGTGTGTTAAATAAAAAGGAATGAGTTATGAAACCCATTTTTCTGAGCTAAGGTCAATTCATGAATGCTTATTTTTACCGTATAGTAATTCTGTTAAACAGGAACATTGTCAGAACAGTCTTTGGTTCTGAAAATTCATTTGTAATTCAAAGTGATTGCACGGATGGGAAAGCAAATGGGATATACAAATACCACCTAAAACCTTGGGATATTAATTATAGGGTGTGTTTTTTAAAATATAGTCTCACTTAATACCTCAGTGCACAGATTCAACCACCAACAAACTGCAGTGAACTATTAATCAACTTAAAACATAATACTAGGAAATAGGAAAACATTTTAAGGCTTTAACATACCAAATCCAGGGGACATTTCACATACTGTCACACATTTAAAGCTTAACTTAAAAATTGGGAAACAACTATAGTAGTGTTCTGCAAAGCAGTATAAAAAATGGTGGACAAAGTTCTGCTTCACATTTTATAGAAAACTAGGAATGCAAGCATTACTATTTTTAGGTTAATGTCATGTTGCTCATTTCCTGGCTCTGTTATGTTTTTTTTTTGTAAAACATATATATATATATATATATATATATATATATATATATATATATATATATATATATATATTATTATTATTATTAATTATTATTATTATTATTATTATTATTTTATTTTTTATTATTTATTTATTTTTTTAATTTAGAATCGCCAATCCTTTTTTTTGGTGTTTTCTTCCCCTAAGTTGTAGAGTATCCAATTATGCTAATGCATAAAAGTAAGATATCAATGGGAAAATACTTCTATTAGATTTGGTTAAGAATCTCATAAGAATTTCTAGGGCTGCCAATAATTGTGACACACATGCTTTTGAGAAGATTGATTTTTACTACTTGATTTTTTCATAGCCTTTTTGCAATTTTTTGCAAAGGGTGCCAATAATTCTTAATTCTTAACCCAATATGTGTTATAAGAGAGTAAACGGATTCTCCACCATTTATGTCAACTTCAACAGAATACACCTGCTTCCCTTGTGCTACTAAGTACTGACCATTACATCTACACAAAACAACATAGCGTATTCCACAATACTACAGACTCCTCATCTTCAGAACTACTATTACTCATACCCCCAGGTATCCTGTTCGATCAAAGTGTGTTTGCGATAGGGGATGTGATCGATTGTGAAAAGATCAGATCAGAAAAATACCATGGTTGTTTTCATCTCAACCATTGATTTAGTCATTTTTTTGTTTAGGAATTAAAAAAAGACGTGCTGGGGCGTGAGCTCTCCCAGTACAGACAGCTTGTCTGCCCAATCAAGTGGACCCCCTCACAAGTAAATCCCCACAGATGAAGCATTTTACCTCTTTCCTTAGACACACATACATTAAGATCAACAATGAACATCTCAACCTTGTGTTCCGCTTCAAAATTTTAAATTGTTATTATGCAATATATATCACAATGTAAAGGATGAAGTCATTAATCTATGGGAATAAAAAACATATTATACAGAACTGCCCTGAGCCAGCAGCAGAACTGAGATCATGGGGAAGCTGCTGGCACCTGGGAGCAGAGCAGCTGCGGCTGACATACAGACTGGAGAGGCTGAGGGGTCGGAGAATTGAGCTCAGGGAGGCGCAGTGGGAGATGGCAGAGAAGAGGAGCCAGGAGACCCCAACACCATGACATTCAGGTTACAGAGAAGTGGGAGGGTATGATCATGATTAATCTGTTTTATTCTTGATTGAAGCTCCTTTTAAGATATGTACAATATATTTTAAAGGTTTCGATCGTTTTTTTAACAATTATTGATTAATTTATAGTGCATGCTGCAACAAGAAAATGAAGGACAAAAAAAGGCCAATTACAAAGCAACGATAGAAAAGTACAGACCAGTGAGGCATAGGACTGATTCAGGACAGAGTTGTGATAGACTTCACAATATATAGTGTCTCTAGTGTGGACACTTTTCACACTTTATGATGCTTTATATTGTGATTTAGTTATTTATTACTTATTTACCTGTTTCCCCCTCCTCTGATATTTTTGTGATTTTGGTCTTGATTTTTGTTCAATAATGTACTTTGTAAAAATCAAGAATCACACCTTTCTCTCTCTCTCTCTCTATCTCTCTTTCAACAAGGAAATGTCCTGCTTCCTGTCACCTGATTAATCCTGTCAGGTCTCCTGGTCAGGTGATTCCTTTCCTAGGGCTCCTATAAATATATCATTTATTGTGGCTCTGTAATTTTAAAATTACAATCACTATTATTACATATTCTCATTATCATTAATACTTGTTCAAATATATGTATTTAGCTGCAAATTATCAGTCATCATCATCATCACTGTAAAGATGGAGTCAAAGCCTCTCCAAGCTACTCTGGCCTCCTATTTTCTCTTTTCTTGAGATTCACTCATCCAGTACACTAACAACAACTGTGTGATATCACTTCTCCATCACTCCTTTGTCTGCCTGGGTTTGCATTTCATGGTCTCCATTATTTTATTGCTCTTGTCTTGCAAGGGGTTTTGACAAGAATCAGACATCTGCAAGCTTATACATTTCCATGCAAGTTTTTGGGACCATACTTCAGCTGTCAGATAGGTGCAGATAGTAGTACACATAGATTGAAGCACTTCATACATATCAGCATGTTACTTCTTTATAAGATGACTATGTTTTTAAACAGCTCCCCAAACTGCTCTCACTCAGCGCTTTCCTTAATTCGGATTGTCATGAATAAATTTTGCAACCTGGTAATGGTAGAGCCATTCATCCAAGTTGTCAAATATCTGCTAGTAAACACTTGTCATACGATTCTAAAATTAACCATGTGCAAAGCAGGATGTAAACAATCTACTTTTAGAATTCATAATATATTAATCAATAGAGCTGTCCTGTTCATGTAAAATGATTACAAGACAAAGATTTATTAGAATATTGCATAACAGTGATGGACATTTCTTTCATCACTGCGTCCTCCTTTTAATTACCTGTTCTGTTGGTCTGAATTAGGAGGTCAAAGATGATTGCTAGGAGTATATTGAATTTTACTGTACTATGTTAATGGTTTTGACTTGTCATCATCTCATTCTTCATGGAGAAAAAGCTAGGGCAAAGATATAATTGATGTCTTTCATCTCAAAAACTACATTATTATTAATGGCACAAGGAATTGTTGATTTGAAAGGCACTAGATCATTCTGATAACAGAACTAAAAAAGTGGAGACATATGAGGTAGATTCTGGAAGAAAAGAAGAATAGACTGTCTGTAGTCTATAAGCAGGGTGTCATCAGTTTTCATCTAATTTTAATGACACATGAGAGTGCATGTACTGTTAAAGCCATTACATGCAAATGTTTAAGCTAGTTTCTTAAACAGTTCATATTTTAAATAGTTGAGCACACTTTTTTAACATTAATGAGAAAATGCTTTATGCTAATCCTAAAATAAACAGTTTTGCAGATTTCTGATTTTACTGCGCATATATTTGTACCATACCAATACCATAGACATACAAACACTAATCTGCTGTCTGTCCGATATTAAAACTTGGATGACAAGTAATTTTCATATGCTTAATTCTGATAAGACCGATGTCCTAATTTTAGGGGACAAAATGTTCATCATACACTGACAAAACTTTAATTTCACACCTAAGGAGATGCCAAGAAACCTGGGTGTCATCTGTGACCATACTTTGAATCACACATTCAGAATGTGTCGAGATCTTTCTTCCTACAGTTTAGAAACAATGCTAAATTAAGACATTCCTTTCATTACATGACACCGAGAAATTGATGCACACATTTGTTACATCTAGATTGGATTATTGTAATGCCATTCTGCCAGGTAGCACAAACAGAGCTATATCCGCATGTCAGTTCAAAATGCTGCTGCAATAATCTTAACTAAAAAAACAAAACATGAACACATCACTCCAGTATTAGCTTCTCTTCACTGGCTCCCCTTGCACTACAGGATAGATTTCAAAGTTCTCTTATTAGCATTTAAAGCACTAAAGGGACTGGCACATCCTTAAAAGATCCCCTTATCGAATACACTCCAGGTTGGCTGTTAAGATCCCAGGAAGCTGGTTACTTAGTGGAAAAGAAAACCACAGGTGGTTGAAGCACTTAGTTATAGGACCCCAAAACTGTGGAACATTGTGTCTCAGCCTTTAAATCATGGCTGAAGACTCATCTTTTTAGTCTCTGTTTTTCTCGCCCATGGTGCCACTGGTATGCCATGGACATGCAATGCACAATTGTATTTGTCTGGCAAGAGATGTCCTGCATTGTATGACCAGTACCTGAGCGCTACTGTATTTTTGCATTCCAGCAATAAGACAAAAGGGCCCCCCTCTCTGATGGACCGACAAGGCACCTTGTCCCCCACCGTGGAAGCCTGACAAGGCACATACCACCCCAGAGGGCTGATGAGGCATACCCTGCGAAGGGTGCTATACAAATACAAATTGATTGATTGATTGATAGCCACAAAAAACTAATTCAAGACAGCACAAAGAATCCATATGTTTAGGTTTCAGATAGGTAGGAATCAACCTTCTCCTTAACAACATGTCCACATAAGGCACATTCTGTCTGCTTTCAATTTGTAAACTGAATTAGGCTAGTGTTTAAAAAGGTGGCTTGTATTTATAGTTACTTTCTTTCTCAGTGCTACAGTAAGTTAACTAGGGTTCTGATTTTCATGTTTTAGTCAATTTAACAAGAATTAAACCCTTGAATGCTTATTTCGACATTCAGATTAAAACCTGAATACTCCCAGAAAATGCAGAATAATCCACCTATTAAAATGATATCTATTAAAAATGTTATTTTCAGCTTTAGAGCATTTGAACTTTGTAACTTATGATTTTTGTTTCAAATAGTATTTATTGGGATCATGTGTTTTAGAGAGCATTAGATGCAACCAGATTAATTGTTCTTATTTATAATTATGATTACATGGGTGTTCTCTTTTCCATATATTCTACCTGCAGTTATACTTGAAACTTTTACGTTTATTTTTATTTTTATAAAGGAACAATATGCTTTCTTTGGTTCAGAATTATTCAGCCATCATCAATTAATCTAAACAGTTAATTATTTAAAACACAGTTAAAGTTTGATAAAATATAAGGGTTGTAATCACTAATTTTTAAAAAAAAGTTAATTCGCCTCAAATTTTCTTTGCCATGTGCACTGATTTGCCATTTTAAGTTTACAGTGCTCAATCACTTCAATTAATTTTCCTGTCTGAAGTCACGCACGTACGTACGTGGTCCATCTCCACCAAGCCCTCGAATTCCGTCATTTGTGCTCTGCTCGCCTCGGAACAGTATGCAGAGAAAAGTTTGCAGGTACAAATTAGTTATATTTACAAGTTGTTGCAAAAAAAGTCGACATTTCTCTCTGAAATTCGCCGTGGGATTGCTTTGTGAAGAAATTTGAGGTGAAACGCGCTGTGGAAAGCTGACATTTTCTAAACCTGATCGGCTAACGTTGACTACCGTTATATTGATTTTTTCTTTAGGCGTGCTAATCTGGTGAGCTATGTTTATTTAGCACCGTATTTTACTATTTGTATGTAATTGTCTGCATCAAATGTATTTAGTGTTTTAGCAGTTAATGTATGTCATGCATTTGAAAAATGAATGTGATTTGTGCCAATTTGGTCTTTTCTCTAAATGAATAGTTGAAGTCAGTGTATTTAGCCTAGATTTGTTTGAGCTCAAAAAGTTAGTCTCGTTGCGTCAGTTCTAAAAGTTTTCTGGTAGCCTAACTAGAAATGTTATTACCTCAACATAGCGGGTTGTGACTCACTAAATTGGCATGATGCACGTTTGGGAATTAGGGGCTGGTTTGCATCAGTGATGGCAGTTCGATTCCTTTTTTTGACTCGATTCATTTGATTCAGTTCAGTTTGGTGAATCAATTAATTTTGTTCATTTCGTTGACTGATTCAGTGACTCGGACCAATGCAGCCCGAATCAGGACTGGTTAGATAGACTGAACCGGAAAGAACGAGTCATTCACTAAAACTGCACACCAGAAAAGCTAGGAAAAGTCTATATTTGACTGGGTTAAATGACATACAGTTGTGACAAATATATATGTAATATCCCGAAGATAACAACAGTTTGAAGCATTAACATTATTTAGCCAACACAATTAATCTAATTAAATGTAATATCTTGTTTGGACAAGGGCATCTGCTAAGAAATAATAATAATAATAATAATAATATCGTTATTATAGGTAATTTTGTTGATTTACCTCAAGATGACTTGCAAGTATTAATAATAATTTGTGCAAAATTGTTTCATGTGTATAAAACATTACAAAAACAGATTTATTATTATTATTATTTTGGCAGACGTACCCAATGAATACAAACTATAAAACACACACGCACATTATGTACAGTATATAATATTGCATAAACGTCTAATCTCATTTTCTGACAGTAGTCTATACTTGGTCTGGATGATGTAACTGACGCCATTTTGGCTCATACAGGATTCTTTATTATGCACTAAGCAAGAGGGAATTTGGAAGCAACATGGCACGTACAGTCTTCAGTTTCATAACTCATAACTCGTCAGGACGAACGAATCCGCTGCACTGAGTCAGTGAGTCACTGAACGAGAGTCGACCGGCGGGTCTGCGGCTCCTGAGCGCCGCTGCTCTCAGTGAATCGAAAGAGCCGATTCAATGCGTCACTGATCCGATTCCCATCGTCCACCAAAATGATTAGTTCAAAAATAACGAATCGTTCCCAAACTACACATCACTAGTTTGCATAGCGGTTTGACAATTTCATGCAATAACGTTGTTCCACGTATTCTACATATTTGCCTTGTTGCATCAGTTGTGCACATGCCTACATTAAAGCAGTTTTCGGGTAGCCTAACATTATTTATTTTTATGGCCTGTAAATGGAAGGTTGTGACTCATTAATTGGCATGCATGTTTGGACATGAGTTTGCATAGAGGTTTAACAGTCATTTGATGCAAAAAAAAAGTTGTTCCACGTGTTACAGGCTTACATTTGTGTAAGGAGAGTTATCTATGAAATGTAGGCTCTTTGGAAAATGGCTAACTTTTCAATCTTCCTCTCTTCAGGCTAAAACAGAAGTGGCAGGCTGATGAACAGCATTTTCAGTTTGGTATGTTGATGGTCAGCAGTTAACTTTAATAGACATACTAGCATACTTAGCCTACTAAAATCTGAATGAATATTGAGTGCACAACACATATGTGCCACTTGTTTATGTCCCATGAAGATGGAACACACTTCAAAGAAAATCAGTTATTGCCAGCAGCAGGAGAGCTGAAATTGTCACTGATTTTGTATGTGTATTACATTGAACTAGCTAATCCTTTAGGCACATCTAGAAAGATCCACAAGCTTTGTGCAGTATATTGGTTACTTGCCAATATACCCAGTAAGTATAGGTCCAGTCTACACATCATACAGCTAGCTTTATTATGCAAAGTACCTGAGTACACACATAAGTGTGGTTATGAAAGTGTTCTGTCACCTTTGTTGAAAGACTTTGCACATTCTTGAGCAGGAAGGCATTTTCATTGAAAGTCTCAGTCAGTGTATCAGGGGCACTGTGTTGTGTGTGGCAGTTGATAATTTGGCTGCTCATGGTCTTGTAGGCTTTGTGCAGTCTTTCCAAGGAGGCTGTCTGCCGATTCTGTTGCTGTACTGCAGACCAAAGACAGTCCAGTGAAGTTTCTGAAGCAGAGTATAGCATGAGAACGAAGGCCTGCCATGATGTTCATGTGCAAAATGCTGTGCAAGGAGAAAATGTAATCCATTTCGGTGTTAAGGGGGAGTACCTTTCAGCAAGGCATTGCAGCATTTTCATCCCATTACTGGTTTCCCGCCTGATATACTGCATCTGTTTGAGGGGATTGTGCCTGTTGAGTTGGCCTTGTGCATCCGTGAAATGATTCGACTGAAGTATTTCACTCTTGAATATCTAAACACAAAAATGTGCACATTTCCATATCAGCACTCAGATAAACTTGATAAACCAAAACTAATACCAAATAATTTTTCTGCCAAACTAAGCATTGGTGGGAATGGGCATGAAAATTCAACTTTGCTGAGGTTATTACCACTTATGGTAGGAAGTAAAGTTCCTGAAGGAGATTTAGCATGGGTCATATTGATGGACCTTAAAGAAATTGTGCAGCTAGCGTTGTCCACGTCTTTCACATAGGAATCCATCCAGTACATGCAAACTAAAATAAGTGATCACAGACAGGGTCTTAAAGCAGCGTTTCCAGACTTTAAGCTTCGACCCAAGCATCATTATGTTGAACATTATCCAGAACTGACAAAGTGTTTTGGGCCTCTGGTTCACCTATGGACCATGAGGTTAGAAGGAAAACATCGTTTTTTCAAAAGGGCAATACGGGATATAGAGAATTTCAAGAATATCTTGATAACTCTTGCTACCAGGCATCAGCACATGATGGCCTATCACCTCAATGTGCCATTTTTTTTCAGACCCTACATACAAGCCTCAATTGTTACCTCAGTCCAAGTTGCTACTCTTACTCAAGTGACAAAAGACTTCATAGAGACCAAGACAGATAGCCAAAACATTTACAGTACATCAAATGTCTCCATAAATGGCAGAGTATGCAAATTGAATGTTTGTTTCTGCAGGCCAGGCAGGAGGACTTCCAAAATTCAGCAGGATTGAACAAATACTGCTTGTGAACAACTCTGTTTCCTTTCTTTGCACGGACTACGAGTGCTGGTACAGAGAGCATTTAAGTTCATTTGAGCTGACAACGTCATCAGACAACTTCTGTGTGCATCAGCTGTCAGAAGTAAATGACACAGTCAGTCTCACAACATACACTATCGATGGACATTTGCTGTTAACACAGAAAAGGTACGTATTGATCAGAGACTTGGAGGATTAAAAGGCATTCAGAAATGGGGACCTATAAAGTCTTTTGGAACAGTGTGGAGAAAATTTATATTCACACATTAACATTCCATTAATGCATTATTTCTTGTCTTTTTAACAACATGAAATGGCAGCTCAAAACTTTCTACTTCATGTCCATACCTCCACAGACATTGTGAGGAAGATGACTTTATCTTTACATCCAGAATCTGTGGATGAGCTAAAAACAATGATTAAAGAAAAGTTCAAGCTAGACTTTGATTTTAGCCTATCATACCAAAATCCAGACTTTGACGGGCAGCTATGTTCCCTTGTAGACATTGAGGATATGATATGAGAGTGATGCCAGTTCAGTAGCATCAGATGACACAATAATATTGCCCCATGCCATGACTCCAGACAGGACTGAAAGGTGGCCTGTTTTTCCAGTGCCCACTTTTTCCTATGAGGTAGAACACATACTTGGTGAGGGAAATGCTACATATGAGAGAATGACATCCTTGAGACCCTTGGAGGCAAAATGCATAGCTTCAAAGCATACCCTACTGATCAGGAAGTTTCAGTGATAGCAGAATCACTTGTCACAAAGCATCCTTGTCTTAAAGAGCCAGGATCTCAGACAGGGTGGTATGGTTGAAAAAATTGTCTAAAGTTTAAGATGGGGAACTACCACACTAAGCTGAGTCGCGCTGGGTTGCATGAGGTAGCTGTCAATTCTGGGAAGAGGAATAGAAACAACCCAGACAAACAAGCTCCTCGCTCTAACATCAAAAGACCCAAGAGGGCAGAAGTGAACTTCCTCCCTAATTTCCCAAGAGGTGAAGATGCTGCCAGCCTTGAACAACCGCAAATTGTAGATGAAGTAAAGATGAGAGACAAAAATCTTGTCTTGATTACAAATGTAATGCAGAGCACCTTTGCTCTGCGAAAACAAAGAGGTCATCAGTGATGACCTACCTGTTGTTGAGATCCTGGAACGCTGGCCAGCCCTTAAAAAAGAGTCACAGGTAAAATGTTTTCCTTACTACACCTATTTGAGATGTATTACATTGTTTCTTTTTGTGGTTGTGTCAGTGAGAACCCAGTCAAGTATAGTTATTATTTAACATTTTTTTGAAATGTTATTTTCCTACAGGGCCATATATACATTATACATAGACTCTGGCTTAAACACTTTTTTTATATGTGTGCAGGTCTATGCCGAGTTTCATAGAATTACAAACTTGAACCTGAAGAACCACTTCTATGCTGTGTTGGACCAACATGCCCCCCGTCTTCTGAGCTTGTTCAGGAAGAGAGCTGCTCGCACAGGGAAAGTGTCTGAAGTTCTGGGTCGGCTCTTCAGGATGTATGACCTCCAGGTCAGTTGGTTACACTCGTTGCCTTATGAGGATTACTTGAACTCTCATTTATAAAGACAAGTGTAGGGTGATGCATATTAATGTGTGGCTGTGCTGATTAGCATCCACAGTGAATCAAGAATATGTTCTCACACTTAAGGAACAAGTTGACGTTCATGCCAGACGTGCTGCTGTCCTCTGTGCTCTCCCTGCATGAGGATGACTCCAGCTTTCTGAAGACTTGTGACGTAAGCATGTTTAGAATTTATGCGACCGTTAATCATGGCATAAAATTAATACTTTTGGTCAGTTACAGTGTTTACATGTATGGATTTTGATTGTTTGACTTTGACTGTCTCCTGTCACTGATGCATTGTTTAGCAGTCAGCTGTTCGAAATTTGGAGTAACAGTTGTCTGTTGTCTTCAGGAGGTGCAGTCTGATGAACCAGACATCAGTGACATACCAGTTGGGTCTTAAAAAATATATTAAATTCTTTAAAAAGTCTTAAGAATTTCTAGAAATCTACTTGTATTATTGTCCTGAGGACCTAAGTTCAAATACCTCTTCAAGCAGTGACCTTGTTAACTGAAAAGTTGTGCTGAAATGTAACTATGCATTCATCATCCAAGTACAAGGTTAACTGTTGAAAGATGAGGTGGAAGTTATTTCTGGCCCTATATATTGCTTTTAAAGTCTTAGGATTCGATTAAAAAAAAGCACTGTGAATCATTCACAGGGGCATTAGAGTGGTATTACATAAAATACTTCTCACACCACCACACATTCATGGTAATAAAACAAAAACTAAGTCCAGTGAATAAGCTTCCCATGGCTCCTGTTTCGCACAAAAATGCAGTAGGAGTGGTCACATTCTCACTGTATTAAAACCAAAATGAACATGTGAGGAAAAGCCTGTTATTGCTTTCACACTCCTTTGTTCAGAAAACTTCAAATCTAATACCATTCAATTTTTTTTGCCAAAAGGTAAAAATCACCAAATAAAAATTAAATGTATCAAATCAAAAAGGTTGAACTTTGAACAAAAAAATATTTTTTATCCATTCTCATTTTTACTGTGTATACAATTTGAGTTCTTCAAATCATAGGTTCAATGTTTAGTTTAAAAATCAAAGTAACCTTAGTTGTTTCGCATCTTGTTTTTGAAATCAGCTGATGGAGCAGACATTGTTTTTAATGCTAAGAACTCTACATTACAGTGCAGGAAAGATTTAAAAACCACCAACAGAATTCGGCAACAAAGGTTTTTATTACCAAGGCCCCGGGAGAGAAGAATCAGATCATTAAAGCAGTTCTCACAACACCAACTTCTTTGAGATTTACATTGATACTCACACAGTATATATGTTGTGGATACCCCTGACTTGGCAAACTCCAAAATTGAACAATCTGTGTTACAAGGAAGTAATAAACATAGTTAAAAAGATAAACTATAAATTATGTTTTTATCCTGTCCCAGGTCATAAGGTCAACCTCCAGTTACTATCTACCTTATACATACATTTTAGTCGTTTCCATCAGAATACAACCACAGAAGTGTCAGCTCTTGTCAGGTAAATTCAGTTTACCTAGATTTTTGTTGACTCCTATATACCAATTCTACAACAGTTATGCTCTGTGCACCTGATGGCAGTAGCACGTACACAGGCACGTTTGCATGCATTTGCAAGGCATGGGTTTATTTTCTTAACAGTCCAAGTGGTGCCACTGCAAAGACATTACATACTTTGTGTACTCATGTAGTGATTTTGATATGGTGCACACAAGTAAATAACTCTTGTTGAATTTACTGCTACTTGCTTCTGATTTAAACACACCATTTAGACATGGAACATATAATGTAGAGTGAAAACACTCATGCTACACTCATGTTAATTTTTGTTTATTTTTTTCTGAAAGTAACACATGTACTCATTACATTTCTAACTTGATATATTAATGTGTTACAGTAGTGCAACTCTGTTTATAATGTATTTGTTTGTTTTAGTTTGAGTCCTAGTCCCTTTGAGTGCACCGGCAGGTGAACAAGGTGTTGCTTGGTAACAGCTTCCCTGAGCTGGTAGCCACACCTGATTCCATGTTGCCATTATTAGAAGCTGGGGCTTTAAAAGCAACCAGCTTTGAGAGAAAAGCAGATCACCCCAGCAGAGAAGCAGACAGAGGAGTCAGGCAACTGGGAGCTGAATACCAGGAGCTGGAGAGAGTTGGGGTTACAGCTTTACAAGTGAACTGCACACTGGGAATTAGAAGCTGATGGACAGGTTGCCTTTCAAGTACCAGCTGCAGGGGAATCCAAATGGACTTGGATGATTTAAAGGAAAGCTAAGTATTCAGGTGTTGCTGAGCAATTCTAAAGAAGTGTGAAGATACTTTTTGAGACTGATTTAAATAAGACTTGTAACCCAGAGTGACATTGAAGTGTTTTTTCATTGCTACATCTGATGTTGCTTTTTCACGCCGTTGTTTCCTGTATTTTCACACCTGACAGAGAAATTCAGTCTGGTATTCATTTATTGAATAAAGACACCACATTGCTCTTCCCAGCAGATATGTTCTTGTCTCTGGCTCCTGTCCAGTGGTGTAGTCTGGATAGGGGAGACCTGACATGATGTGCCAGACTATACAGCCAGCCAGCCAGAATTTTGGTGTTTTATCCTGTGTGAACATGTGAACCTAAAAGAAAAATAAAAGAAAAATTTGATCCACTTCATTGTGGGAGCTCTGGTGTGTACTGCCATTATCACTGTGTGGAAGCTTTAAAGGGAGAAAATAAAAATAAAGGGGTGGCTGTCTGTTTGTTAGGGGGTTGAGTATTATATTCACTTGTGACATGTTCGCTACATGAACCCTATTGGTTTCTCAGAACCACCTCCTATTCAGTGGAACATAATAGCATTGATGCTATGTGCTGATGTGTCACAAGAATAATTCCCTGTCTTTGTGAGTAGTGAAATAGCACATCTGCATATTGTAGTAACTCTTTGGGATGCACAAAGCTATTTTTAAGCTTTAGTCCACTTTCACTTCATATCCTTTCTTAGCAACTGGTGTAGCATAGGTAGATATGGCAGGGATTTGTCATCATAAAGCAAGCTCAGGTATGCCTTCAGCTCAGTTACATTAGTTGGGGCTGCAGCATCAGTAATAGCTCTTAACTTTCCTTGGAGTGTATTGTAGCCCATTGGCATGTTCACAGTGTCCTGTACTCCAGCAGTTTGCTCAGTTCTTCCTCCAGGTTCTGCAAGTGTTCATCAGTCATTGCCCCAGTGACCAGGTTTTCATCCACTGTGACATTTGGAGTGTTCTGTAATAGCTGCTCCATGTGTATGTTCACTGTTACATACTTTTTAGACTGCTTCTTTGGCACTATTTGATGATATGCATGACTCGTATCCAATGTACTGAACGGTTTCCTCCCAGACAGCGCTGCAAACAAATCCTCAAATCTTGGAAAAGGATACTGTTCCAGGGTTGAGACTCTATTACTGGTTGGTGAATTTGTAATCTCCACAAATTCTTATGAATCCATCAGGCTTTAACACTGGCCTTTAAATTTCCACCTCTATTTTTGGCTTCATAGTGTAAAGAATCTTGGTGGGGTGTCAGGAGCTACATTAATTCTGGCTCGTATGCCCTTCAGTGTACCCAGTTCATCTTTAAAAACTTTGTCAATGCCTCTCTAGTACAAATGGTAATGGTCTCAGGATCAGCTGGCTTAATTTTATGGATCCTTCTCCAAACCAAAGAAATCTCTTCCAGCCAGCCCCTTCCCAAAAAATGGGTGCTTTCATCACCTTTCTTAAAAAATTATCTTAGTTTAAAAAATAACTGAATTTCAAGAAACAATTTCGGTAACACTTTATATTAAAGTGTCATTAATAAATGACTGGTAAATAGTTTATCATAATTCTATGTATAAATTATCAATAAACCTTTATACGATATGATTGATAATTTATAATAAAAATGTGAAACACAATAGTGTCTTGGCAGCTCCCAAAACACAATTTTGTTAAAAACATTTGAGAAGCTATTTTTTTGTTTGTTTGTAGTTAACTTCCCTGGATTTGGAGTGGGTGGACTGTCAGTGTAACAATTTAAAAATCAGCATAAAATAACAAGAAGGGTGAATTTTTGGCATACCAGAAAAGTCCCAAAGTAAATTAGTTTAATGTATGCAACACTGAGCTCTGAATGCTCTTTTTTCAGAATGAAATTGAACTGAATTTAATTGGAATTGAATTGAGTCTATGTAATAAACACTTCAAATTATAAAACAGAATGAATATGGCTTTAAATATTAAATATATATAATAATATATAAAATATAAACTTATTTATTAGCAAAATGTTAATTGTATGCTGGTTTAAATTATAAATGGTCAAATTAGCAGTAGGTTCATACATTTAGCTTGTTCAAGATTTACAGCTATACTTGGTACATATGGATAAAGTATACTTTATCAGACTATTGCAATTAAATTGCACGTTACATGGTGTTAATGTTATGTTAATACATATGCCCCTTGATTTTACCCAACCCCACCATCCAGCTAAAAAAATATTATCACAATAAAACATCACTTGACTGATACATTTTCCAAGTAGTATCCAAACAGTTGCAATTACACTCACTATCTTTTTCAATTCCTGATCTGAAAATCCACTATATTGGAGAGTAATTTCTGTAGCCTATAATCAACAGATACCCAACCTCATGCTCAGAATGCATTATACATGGATTACTTAATCTTGTCAGTAAAAGTTAGGTTACATGGTTCTTTGGGCTTTTAAAAAATGTTCCACGTTGTGATTTTTCTCCAAATACTATTAATGCACTTTTACTATGGAAAAGGGGACTCTGCCCTTTTGCTTAGTACCAGAAGCAAAAAACTGTGCTCTTGAAGTCACACTCTGATCCCACTTCTAAAAAAAAAAATCACTGTTAATTGTCAGGGGAAATGTTCACCTCAGTGTGAGTAACTAGATAGTGCAGACAAGGTGACCCTGTTATAACGATTCTCTGCCTGTCCTGGACTGGCTTTCAGCTTCAACCTCTTTCTGCACTATGCATTCCTCTGTTACACCAACTCCAACAGAAACATAGCATTTGTGTTTAAATCAATTCAGTTGATACCTCATATTTAGCCTATGCTTTCAGACTTCCTCACCAATGTTTGTTGTTTCTCTCTATGTGTAAGTATCATCAATAGTATTTGTTTATCAATATTGCTGCCTATATCGTATTTAATATCCATTACATTTTAAATTTTGTAATGTTTTAAAATAATAATTAATTAATGATATACACATACAGTTAGGTCCATAAATATTTGGATAAGGACAGAATTTTCATCATTTTGGCTCTGTACACCACCACAATGGATTTGAAAGGAAACAATCAATATATTCTTTAAGTGAAGACTTTCATGTTTAATTTGAGGGTAGTTACATCCAAATTGGGTAAACAGTGTAGGAATTGCACCCATTTTTATATGTGGTCCCCCCAATTTTAGGGGCTCAAAAGTAATTTGACAAACTAACATAATCATGAATTAAATTGTGATTTTCTATACTTGGTGGCAAATCCTTTTCAGTCAATGACTGCCTGAAGTCTGGAACCCATAGACATCACCAGATGCTGGGTTTCTTCCCTGTTGATGCTCTGCCAGGCCTGTACTATCTTTAGTTCCTGCTTGTTCTTGGGGTGTTTTGCCTTCAGTTTAACGGGGTCTGGGGAGGGGCAGCGTATTTTGGGGTGGTCTCACTACAGCTCGCCTTGCATGGCATCATAGGTGTTAAAACATGCATTTATCTGTTAAAGAAGGTTAAGAATCAGTCTATGATGTGTTGTGTTGTGTTGTGTATGTGTTGTTATCTATCATATATTAGTAATATTTAAACAGTTTATAGATACAACCTGTGAAAGATTACCTTTATTTTACTACCATTCTGTGCTCATGTTAATGTTTTATAGCTAATTAGTGTATGTCATCTAAATATCATGACAGATAATTTTCAGAATGAGGAATTCTGAATAATTTAGTTATTGTAATTGATATAATTTTTTGGGAAAAAGTGTTTTGGATGTGAAGGGGTTAAAAAAAGAACACTGACAACAGCTTTATGACATTTAAAGAACAGTAGTATTATACTGTTAAACTTTGGTGCATATCAATGTTACCTTGTGGCAGGTCTTTAAAATTAAAAGTGAATTTTCCATCTTTTCAGAAATGTATTGACTTTTATTGAAGTGAAGCCACTAAGACTTGAGGAAGGCAATGTAAATGGTGAGGACCACATTTGGGTCGATGAAGTTGCATGAGGATATGCCAAAAAAAAAAGCGAAAATAATTATTATTTGCAAAATCTTGAAGTAACCAAAACAGTATAATGCAACATACAGTTTTCAAAACTTTTCAAAACACAGCAGCGGTAAGGCTCTTGTGTCTTGGTGAAAAGGCAAAGAGGGCATTTCTCCTGTGTCTAGTGTACTTGGGCTGGAGCAGGGGTGGGCCAAATGCACACAGGGGCCTATAGGAGACTTTGAATTAGGGCTTTTTCAAGTGTTTCTGTGTGGAAAGGTCATTCCCAACACCCTCTAGGAAACTGTTTCTTAATTCCAAATAACCAAGGCAGCTTCCACAACCCAACATTTTTCACAAAATGTATTAACTTATCACTCATTGTTCACTTGCTAGTGGACCCCCCTGGTGAATGTGGTTAATATTGTGCCTGCTTTATAAAAAGTGAGGTATTAGACTGTCATTTGGTTTGATTGTGCTATTTACATTAATGCAAATATGTATTTGATATAAATAAAACCTTGTACAAATCAGACTGCACCTCTGCCTTTGAATCATGTAATTGAAGGGACTCTAGGGTTTAAATTAACAGATGCTCCCCCTCCTCTCTATCAACTCAGGTTGGCATTGTGACTTCAGTTGAGGTCATGCCACACAAGGGGTATTATATTTCCTTTGTGACAATTAGGACACATCCTAGGCAGTGTTATTGAAGCATATTAAAATGCCCAAAGGCGCTTGTGAACTAATTATGTGCCACTTTGCTAGTTAGCTGCATACACTCTTTGTATATTTCTTGACTGTAATTATGACCTTGTAGCACATTTGAGTGTTAAAGATATCCTACTGTCAGTCACTGGGTAACAACACAATACCAGATTGTGCATCACATTTTAATAGAAGCTGGAGATTATGTGGTGCTTTATGTTGTTACCTTCATATAATGAATAACATGCTGGACATATTAGTAAACTGTAGATTGAGAATAGAGACAAAGTAATGTATTGCTATCACCATTTGGACTTTCGGTTCCATTCCTTTTCTCCTGGTTTAAGATGAAAACATCCTATAAAAATGTCTTAAGCTATGAATAACCTTGGCAAAGCACACAGACTGAAAAGGTCATGGCTGAGCATGTAATGATATTTTCTTCTTATTTAAAGGACGATAATACCCTGTAATCTAGCTGTAGTGATGCATGCACTAGTCCAGTCAGTCAAGGCAATCAGTCTGTCACAAAAGGGAATCAGACAGAGAGAACAAAAGAGAACAAAAGAGATTGCTATTCACTGCAATGAATGTGTGGTGTTTATGCAAATCCTTACTTGCAAATTAATTCTGTAACCTGTAGATTTCACAAGTCTGCCATTAGCTGGTGTGCTACACATCTTTAGAACAGGGTAATGTCAAGATGATACCTACCTCTTGTACTGCAATTATATAGTAATTATAGTATATATAATATAGTAATTTCTGCAAGGAAATAACTCTTGTAAGACATTCAAACAGTAGAGCTCTATTCATTAGAATACATCAGACCCAAATAAAACTTCAAAATATACAAACAACTCTTTATTATAAAACAAAGCTACACTGAATATGCTTAATTAGCAAGAAATTGCTAATCAAGAATGGAAAATAGACATTTCACGCCTTATGGTTGGTGACATCCTGACCCAGAAAGAGCAGTGGTCTGTCGTCCGTGAACATGTTTCTTCATCATGACATGACCCAAAACTCATCAGAAATGCAAATAATGATGAAATGGAGAAAGCGCTCTACCTGTTTACTCAAATGAGAGACAGAAATGGTGTCATTACAGATGCAATATTGACTGAGAAGGAATGCTATTTTGGTGACCAGATGGATGTCGATAACTTTTCATACTCTTCGGGATAGATGACCGTTTCAAGTGGTGATACAACATCTCCATGACGGCAGTTTTTGGAGATGGGTGAAGGTGTTGATGCAGTTACTGTAGCTGTTGGTCATTTTAAAACTATGATCCAAACAATGTCTATAACTGTGATGAAAGTGCTTTAAAAGCAGCCACCATGTTGCTGCCATTATCTGTGATGATAGTGAGAACCTTCTCTGTAGGAATTTCCCATTCATCCAAGTATTTGTCTACATATTCTCTAATGGACTGGGCAGTGTGATGATATGGAATGAAGTGACAGGATGATATATCTGGCCTTGTTTTCTTTTGGACAAAAGAAACAAATGCTTATTCACAGTCATGCATTTTTTAGTCCAAATGTCCATCCCAATGCTCACTTTGCATGCATTGCAGATTTTCTACAATGGTGCTGATCATAGATTTTTTGGGGACAGCAAACATCCAATCAAAAACACGTGTCATGTAAATGAGGTCGTCATCCACTATGGTTCTGGTTGGTAAGTTAGAGTACATCCAATCCACTTAGCAACTGCAATTTCTCTGATGCATTTGTAATTTGAGTCAGCTTTGTAGACAGTCACAGCAGAGAAAGCATTTAGAATTGTAGACTGCATCCTGCTCTCCTCTCTTGACTGAGGTTTATCTGATTCACTTGCAGGCTATGTGGAAAAACAGACAATGCATGCCATCAGAAAACAATATTCTTATATGCTGCTTTACCATGTGCAAAACCTCTTATGTTTTAACATTTCAGTACAAACTATGCCATGCCATTTACCCTGTTCAAATGCTCTAATGAAGACTTCTTACTTCAATAAATATAATTATAAATATCAACATTCAATATCAATAAAGTTTGTTTATTTTAGTACAACCACCTAGTGATATGTCATGAAATATATGTAAAATTATATGGGAGACATCTCCAGGACAGCCAGATAATCACAATTTAATTTTCAAGTTAGCAAGGTAACTGTTAGCTGTCAATTAAATTTAACACTGGGGCTGATCTCTACTAACTACACATTTCATTCAGCGGGAAAAAAACAAGCTACCCACCTTATTAGGAGCAAACAAGTGACATATTTAAACTGTAGGGCTATCTTATGCCATGTTTCCACTGGCCCTAGACACTTAAACGGGTGTTTCCACTGGCTTAAGCATCTGGATGCGTCCAGGTTTTGTGGACGGTTTAGTGCCAGTAAAAACTGAGGAAAAACGAAAAAAGCAATGACATGCTGAAACATGCTCTGCTTTTTAACAGCTGATTAGCTAGCACGGTGAACTATCTTTACTAAGGATCACACAGAAACCCTTACATTATACATTACATTTACCAATGGTGGTAAAACAAAAGTAGCTTAGGAATGTTAGCCTAATACACACAGCTAATTACTGGTTCTTAACTTTGAGAAAATGTCTGGGTGGCAGACTTGTGCCTTTTGCAGGCAGTTCTTTCATTAGATTCGTCATATTTAAATAACTGCCACTTTTCACTTTTTTTCTGCCTACACAGGACAACCTAATTAATGCTAATTATTATTTTTTGTACAAATATGGACCCTCAGGACAATTTACAACAATTGGGGTGGGACGCACAAGGAAGGCATAAAAAGTATATCAGATTTGAGTTCCTAAGGGACACATTTATTTTCTTTAATATGATTAATCAAGGGGACAAGATGATAGCAAAGAATCAGGGTCAATTGAGTAGTATTAATGCAGTACATCTGTTGAAGGCTTCAGTCCAAAAAGACTACAATTATGGTTCTGGTCGAGTAGTCCATACAAAACACCCACCAATCAGAACATCCTTATTATCCAATCGAAACAAATGTTAGTCTTGACATATTTTAGTCTTGTCTCATCATAGACTAACGTTATTAATTCATTAGTCATCGTTATCATCCCTATACTGCAATTTTGTTATCGTAATCAAACATGTTGTCTGTGAATTTTAGTCGATGTAAACAACACTGTTTGGGAAGAGCTGTTTCAGGTTTTGTCTGCTTATTATAAAGCACTGCATATAATACAAGCACCACCTTTCTGTAACCAGTTCCCATTATTAACCCTTTGCTAACCTACCTTAGGTGTGGTGGGACACTACAGTATGCTTGATAAGTCTACACATAAACTTAACAGAGACATTATTATTATTATTATTATTATTATTATTATTATTATTATTGTGCACATTTAACAAAATGTAATACATCTTTAAATTAACTACAGATTATGTTTACATTAGACAGATACTCAATCAGTAAGCGTGAAGTGTGCGTCTGTTTCTCTGCAGACAGTTTAACAATGTGTGGGTAGATTTTCGAAACTGACACTCTGAGGTTGTCTTCCATCTCTGTCTTTAGCACAGCCAGAGCAGAGAATTCAATCTCACACTTTGCAAAGCTGAGTCAACACTTGATAGTTCAGATTCTGTTTGATCAATAGTGTCAGTTAGCAATGGGAATGAAACGCTTGAACCAGTTTCAATCTTTGTTTTCCAAAGATTTATATTTCTTTTGAAGGCTGATATTTTGTTGTGCAGGTCAAAAAACAATAATTCTTGCTCCTTGCAATAAGACATCTTTTAGAGGATTCAGTTTGTTAAAAATATTAGCAGGGTAAGAGAAACGCACAAGCCCGCTGGGATCACCAGCTCTTATATTTTGTCACCTTGGACAAGGGCGTCTGCTAATAAATAAATAAATAAATAATAATCACACTGTCTTTGTATTCCTAAAATTCAAATCCAGTAGCATATGTTGAACTTTGTTTC